>NW_017307116.1:7190-143540 GCF_000935625.1 Nanorana parkeri | reverse complement strand
ACACAGCAAAACGTATTTATCAACCAAAAAGTCTCTAAAAGCATATTTCCACTAATGCCATATATGGAAAAATCATGCACATGATGCATATATAATGCTGCTTCACAGTTTAGACAAAAATGGTTAGCTCATGCATTTACATTCCTGCATTGATCAACGCAAGCAACACAACATAGAGCTAATTTACACAACATCAACCTGCAATTCATGCTTGGCTTTGCACAACACACCTGCTGGGTGTGTACACACTACAAAGGTGTTTAGATTCCACCCATAGATCATGCTGGGAGGGAACACACTACAGAGGTGTATACATGTTCGTGGTGTGTTTATAAGGTTAGTAAATCAACCCCAATATGCCATAGGAGGTTTACATTCTTAAAGTATTGCAGGACTTTAGGATTAATCCATAGAACCAGGTGCATATTATTGGACATGTTAAAATTCTTTAATGTTCATTAAGGGACTCAGGATCTGTATTTCTAATATGATTGTGTTATACTGCCATTTTCAGGAGAATTTGGACACAATTTTTCCCACTCCCAGCATACTTCAGTTGTTTGCTAGAGGATGAACTCCTTTTCTCAATATCTAATCTGCACACTGCTGAGCTAGGCTTACTTTGCAGCTTTCATATCTGCTAATCCTCTGTGCCTCTTTGGAGGCCATATCTGCACTTTAGTGGACCAAAGATTGCAGGGCTACTTTGGAATGTGACCTCAGGCACTGGGGTCTGCAGTGGCAGTATCTATACTATCAGGTACTGTGTTAGTTAGCCACAGAGCGCTTTCCAGGTATGGAGCTGTTGCCACTGCCTGTGGTGTGCCCAGTCTCTACTGGCTCTCATGAGTACGCCACATGGAGATGAGCATTGGGAGCTACTATTCATAGGCATCTTTTAATGTTACCATGTGTCAATGTTCCTGTGCCATTGGCTTTCAAGTAAGGGTTTAATACACTGAGAAATTATTTCTGCATCATTGGTTAAGTGCAGTGGGCACACGTCCCATTTTGTTCCCGTCGTTTTTTGAGAACGAAGCCCAGTTCAACTGAAAGCCCTGGGTCACTAAATCCTCTATGTTTTCCAAAGTGAAGGGATGTCTTTGGGCTTTTTTGGACAACTGATTAGAGAGCATTTTGGATGCCTGGATGAGATGTGGTGTCCAGGGGCTACAGCTAGAGTTTGGTCTCTGCCTGCCCTTCAATTCATTTCATACAACTAGCTTGTGTCTCTGCTCGCATACCTCCATGCTGCTATAGCAGATCTATTAAACCAAGGAGTCATGCTTCAAATAACTTATTTATTTAGTTATGTTAAAGATCCACCTTTTCCTGTCAAGGCACTACTAGATCAGTGAGTGCCACTTGGGCTTTTAGGCATCAGTCAACTGTTTACCAGATTTGCAAGCCTGCCACGTGGTGTTCTATTTACATGTTCTCTAAGTTGTAGCAGGTAGATGTTCAGGCCTCATCTGATTCCAACTTCAGTTGTAAGGCTCTAATGGCAGCTCTTTTTTGATGCAAGTTGCACTTAATTCTGTTTTGTGATGTAGGCCTAGTGGTGTTTTATTTGCTGTGTTGCCCAACCCTCAGTTGGAGTACAATTGAATGTCCCAATTGTATCAAAATAACTAGGGACCCTGTGTCCCTTAACTGCCTCCGGGGCGGCCGTAGTAGAAAAACGGCCGGCCGGGAGCTCACTAGATCTGAGCGGGCGTCTTTAGACGTCCGCTCAGACACGCCCAGACGCGAGTGGGAACTGGCCGTTTTTTAAAAACAGGCAGCGATGCCTGTTACCATACAAGCAATTCATTCAGAGGTCCCGTCCCTCTCCTTAGTGACCTATTCCTAGGTACTGCTTTTCTACAAATCTGGAGCATGGTGGGAGTAGGAGGGATTATACCTGGCTGGCTTATGGACTTTTTTTGGCCATTGTTCAAATGCCCTTGAAGGTATAACCCAATTATATCAAAATAACTACTGATTTGGTTTTGCTTAATAAGCTTCAGGAAACAGATTTGACAGTAAGTGCAAAATTCCTGTTTTGTGACCTATTTTGTGACCAAATTGATTAAGGAGACAATGGCAAGTTTTAGCCTCTGGGCAAGAATTTTTGCCAGGGTTTTAACATCAGTGTTAAATAGCCTATGTAGCCTTATTTGTATTTGTTGTTTATTTGGCTTTTTAAATGAACTACTACATCTGTAACCACCCTTTTACTGGAAAGCTGCTCAGTTTCCCAATGGTAGTCTTGTGTCTTAAGTTCCTTGTTGAAGTCAATGCCTCTGGGAAGTAACTGGAAAAGGCTATCTGCTGAGGTCATATGTTCTCAGCAAATAACCTTAACACATCACCATTTGAGGAAAACATGATCATAATATATTTGCCTGACTTCCAGTTGTTCTCATGGTGTTGTGTTTTACAGCCTATGCTAGAAATGTGAGATAACCATCTGTATGAAAAAGAAATACATAAACACAAAAAATGTTGTACTGAATCGAGGTGAGACAATTTAGACTCTTATTTGTGGTTTCTTATTTGTGGGCCAGCATGTAGGAAGGACGTTTGATCAATAATAAAACAGTAGGACAGATTTTTGTTTACAAAAAGTTTTGTTAGTTTTATAAAAGGACAGTATAATGAGATGAAACAAAAGATAATGCCACAACAGGAAGGTAGATCACAAAAGAAGGTAGCTAGTAAAATGTCATCATAAACATAGGTAACGGAACAGTATATGCACAATGTAAAAAAAAAAAAAAAACCATCCCCTGAAAATAAGACCTAGTGTGGTTTTTGGGGGCAAAAAAATTATAAGACAGTGTCTTATTTTCGGGGAAACACGGTATATATACACACACACACAGTAAATATGTGTGTGTATATATATATAAAAAATCTCTTTTAAAGTATATTTTAAAAGGAATGATATGAAAATGCACCATCAAGCAATCTTGACATTTTTTGCCCGCCCGGGGCTTTGTTAGGGTAATCAATTGAAGAAGAGCTGGATGCAATGGGATATTCCATCACTATATTTCTATGTTTCCTTGTTATATTTTAAAAGGATTTTTGCTAAAAGTTATATGTAAAAAGTGAGTTTCAAAATTCAGAGTGCTGCTGCATTGGTGTAGAGTCCGACCTATATGCTGTTTCCAGGGTTGACCACACTGTCTTTCCTGGACTTATTTTAAAGAATGTCTAAATCAATAACTGTTTTTGCTGTCCCTAACAACAAGGCTTTCTTGATTTTGCAATACACGTGTGGCAGAATAGAAATGTTCGAATCATTATGGACCACACAAATAGTTTTCACTAGAGAATTTATTATATTATGTGCACTTTGGCTGCATACTTCCTAATGAACAAACTCTATGTTTTCTGTGGTTCTGTTACATGCACTTCAGGTTCCATTAATACTATGGATTGTGTATATACCCCATAGGTAACCATGTACTAGAATGGTTTGCATTGTCATTAGCAGGGTACATCCTAAAAGCATTTTGAGATCTTATCTGTATTTTTTCCATAGTTAATGCATCACATATTTATAACCGATATGTATAGTTTCTAGAAGCTTCTTGATTCACTTTTGTTTTTACATACATTGCCCTGTTATGTAGTCATGTGTGACAGTGGAGTACTCTTTAAATGAGCCCCGCAATCTCTCAATTAGCATGCATTTACCAAATATTGCATTTAATTGACCTGTACATAATAACATTCCATTAGTGTTTTAAGGGCATATTATAGGTCTGCTGGGTGCACAGCAATGACAAAACACACTGATAATCTCATTCAGTATACGAAAGGCCTGCATTGTTTCCTTTCCTCTTTCAATCCCTGCATGAAAAGACTCCAGCCTAAAATTAGCAGAAATGATAGCTAGTTAATGTATTACAGTGAGAGCCCTTAGCTTTGGTTTCCATGGCTCCCGAGATTGGCTCATTTGTTTTCTAGATGAGTAATTACTACACAATTAGAGTTGTCTAAAAATAAAGGAGCCCTTTGTTCCTGGCTATTCATTAATATTAATAAAAGATCTGTCCAGGCTACATAGTAAACAAGGAATGCAAATGTGTCTACCCCCTGGCAGGATAGCTATAGATTTATTAGCTCATGGCAAGCAGTCTCTTCAGCCCTTCTTTTGATTTCATGTTTACACTGTCATATGCTTGTGATATAACAGTGTTTTGGATGAGATTCACACACAATGGAACAGCAGATTAACCATTTACCTGGGTGGTGTCTTTTGATACAATCCATGTTTCAAATACCAGATGTTTAGCAGGAAAACCATTAAAAAGATGACATGTTTCCTTGATACTCTCAAAATTCAATTACCTGTTCTATCAGTTGGCCAATTTCCCCTGAAAAGTACTGTCAACGCTGACTTTCCTATGATGTTATTTTCACTGGGGATGTTGAAATAACAACTAGCTAGCATTCATTCACAGTTGGCATTACAGTCAAATTTTGCATTAACCATGGACACATACATTTCCAAAGAGATGATCCACAGTTTGATCTTTGTTACACAGAATTCTTATTACATAAAATGTGTTGGTCGGCATTACAGGGGAAGCGCTAAATGTGCTTTACAAATGGTTTTATGCGTAGGGCACATGTGTAAGCTTTTGCAACAGAACATCCTCCTGTAACAGAAGTAGAAGATAGTGGGGCATTTAGAAAATAAGATAGGTCTTGTGTTGCTTTGACTTTGAAAGATGTTGGAAGATTTTGGGTGATTCTTGCTAGCTGCTGCGAGGGAACAGTGATAATGCTCCACTACTGAAACCTTTGGGGTTGATTTACTAAAGACAAAGAAACTGTTCACCTTGGAAGATAATTTTACCTTAACTTAGTGAATGTGGTAAAAATTAACAAATGTGTGTAAGGGAAAGAAAACAGTATTTTTGCTTGCACATCATTGGATAGTGAAAGTAATGGAGGGAGCCTTGCCTCATTCAGTAAGCTAGGGGAAAATTCACCTGCAAAGTGAACTGCCTATTTGCTAAACCCATTTGGCCACCTAGAAGTGCGTATTGCTGTTTAAGGGAACCAACCTGAATTTTATTTGTGTGCTCCTGGAAGCAGCCTCAAAGTCAAAATCACAAGATCTAGCACTTTCAAACATGTTATTGTAACAAGTAAACAATGTAATATATAAATAATATTTTTATGATAAAGATATAGCTACCAACTGTCCCTCATCAAGAAACCAATTTCATCTGTCCCTCTTTCCTCATTTATCTCTTTCTGGTCTGTTCTTATGTTTAGACCTCTATAGAAACCTGTACTATTTAACTCCCAAATATGTTTTACTATACTAAACCTTTCATCCAAGTTCTAAATGTTTGTATCTGTTATCTTGAAGCCATTCAAAAGTAAAGTAGTTTTAAAAAAGGAAATGTTACTACTTTATGATTCATGTAATTTGGGATGTAGCAAAGATTTGTTTTTCATTTCCCAAGACTGTAATAGCCCCATGAAGTGTACACCTTGACAGGCTCAGAATTAGACTTGTGCAACATAAAGTCACAGAGAGTAGTGCTGCTAACTTGCAGTGCTGGAGTCTGGAATTTATTTTTATTGTCATCATAGCACATGCTAGAAAAAGTGTATCTGCATGAATGGGTAAGTGGTAATGCCAAAGCAAATCTATAGGTAGCTTCAATCTTATTCAATAAGGTGCTTCAAGCTAAGTAATCTGAAGCTATTAATTATATTTTTCCTGGTACTAATCCATCTAACCACAATCATTGCATTTTGCACTGCCTTTTTATAAAGATTTGTTGTACTTTTGCTTGCAAAACAGCCTTTATCTTTGTGCCATCAGGAGCTATTAGGCTGTAGCACCACTGGCATTAAAAAATGGGGATCATTTTTTTCCTGCCACTATATAGGTGAGATATTGGCATGATATTTGTAGAGTTAGGTAAATATATTATTTGATAAATAGATACCTGTACATTTAGGTATTCTTGTAATACAGAGAATTAAGAGAACCCCAGCCTTTTCAGCTAATCTGTAGTATAGAAAAAAGAAGGCCCAGGTATTTCTTCTGCTATTTAATCTTGCAAATTATTGCTTTAGGTGCTAGAGAATTAGATTCATTATTTAAATAATGCACATTGATGGTAGTTCTAGCTATCATTAATATTATTTACTCAGAAGTATACATGAGCAAGAAACATGAACAGTTCATTTTCTGAATTGTCTGGAAGCTTTCTGTTTTCCCTAGCAATGACCTCCTTAGGTCATGATTTGACTGTTCTTTTTTGGTAATCAAATTACTTACCCAATGTATTTGTAAGTTTTAAATAGAACTTTGACCAGTTTATCGATATGTAACAATTTACATATTCTTAACAAGCAGTACAAATGCTTTAAAATAAGCTGTTGCTGACCCCTCAATGTACAGTTGCCACCTGGTAATTCTTTTTGATAAAAAAAATCTTTGACTTTATTTTCGCAGCAGTGTGATGACAGCCTTCTAGTATGTAATGTAAACACAGAGCATGTGAGGAGGAAGAGAGGAGAGAATGGAGTGCAGAGTCCTGACTTGCAGGACTACACTGGTTCTCTTGTAGCGCTATAGTACCTGTATAGTAAAGCACTTTCACTGCTTGTAGAATGTACACAGTTAAAGAGGAACTGAACTTTGGAAGCTGTGGGCAAAAAAAAAAGGCTGGTGCAGAACAAATAATTCGTTTGTCACTAGCATTGGCTTTGAACTGCTTACAGCTGATTTTTCCCCATTACTAACTTACTATGACTTGCTGTGCAGTATGTCTCAGTGTGGAGGAGGCCATCTTGGTAAAGGCAAGCTTAATTATCTCTTGTCGGGACCCTCAGCAGTGAGTTTACAGAGTTGTGACATCACCAAATCTTGTTAAATTAACAGTCAGAGGCAGCAGTGCCTTAACCTCACACTGGTGATAAACATATTTGGGCACAGGAATGCCTAGGCACCCCCACATACCTGAAATTGCTGTTATTTTTCAGAAGAAATTCAAGAAAAATAGTAAACTTTAAAGAATACTCTTGAAAGAAAAAACCAATATGCTGCCTCAGAGATGTGTGGCAGGTGTCAATTACAATGCAGAGGCTTTCAGGACAAGGGTAGGCCTCAAAATTATTATTATATAAAACAAGCAAAAATCTACAACTTCTATCTCCCTAACCCCTCCTTCACAGCATTTATTTAGTGCTAGGAAAGAAAATCTATGCTGAAAGAACACCCAAAGTCTAGCATTATAACTGACCATACATTGTAGTAAGTTTAATTTACAGAATGTCCAGCTTTTTTGGACAATATTAATTAAAAACAATACTCTATAAAGTGACCAGGACCCTGACCATGTTTTACTAATCCTACAGCAAAGCTTGTTTTCTACCTAGAAGACAATCGTATTGGAGCCCCTTACTTTGTATGACTGAGAACCCTAGGTGACCCCAGTGAATCTCTACACCACAGACATCCCAACCTGCAAAAACTAATTTCAGGGGGGTGCAGGTGTGGGGGGGGGGCAGGGTGTTGATGGGGGATGGTGGAGAGGGCACTTCCCCGAAAGTATGGCAGATAGCAGGGGAATTAGTAGACAGAGGAGCTTTTTTTGTATTCTGACAGTGGCCACCTTCAGGATAAAAAAAAACAACAGATAGCAGGGGAATGAATAGCTAGGCTGCTATTGGTCATTTCAAATTGCAATAGCCAACAGCAGGCTGACTATTGTATCCACCCACTGCTACTATCAATCAGCAGAGGAAGACCTGAAGGAGAACTTCAGGTCCACCTCTGTTGATTGACAGCCGTGGATGCCTTCCCAGAAGAGTTGAAGCTGTTATAGCGGCAAAGGGTGGGTCAACTCAATATTGAACCCCACGCACTAAGACAGGAATGCCATTAAAGTTCATGTACGTGTAAAGGCAGGCGTCCCAATACTTTTGGTAATATAATGTAAATATATACACACACACACACACACACACACTGTATAAACTCAGAGCTACAGTACCTCTGTTGTGTTCCATGGTAAACCTGTGATTTCCATCTTAAGATGAATGTACCTAGATTGGCAAAATAGACCAACATATTAAAACATAATTCCAGAAAAATACATAGAAAAAATACTTGACCTTCCGGACCATATGCTTGGCATATGGCCACACTCTTTCTTCCAGATATCTTCTGGCCACACAAAAGGTCATTTTCATTATATAAATAAATACAAAATGTTAATACAGTGTACAACAAGTTGGTTTTATTGTATGTATTAATGGTTGTTCCACTGAAAGTGCCTGTGGATATATGCAGAAAAGATACTTCTGCATGACACTGTATATACTGGAACGGTATGTTTCTTCCACTGACGGCACTGTTTGTTTTAGAAGGATGAGATGGTAGCTGTATAATACTTACATATGATGGATGCCTTTAGGTGTGCGTCTGAAGATTACAGAAGACACTGTTGAAAGTGTTATCTGCCTATTAGTAGTAAGAGCTGGCACATAAATGGGAAAGGTTCCTGACCACCCCTTGCTATTCAAGTACAAAGCACAGCATCACATCAGTTGTAAAGTGCAAAGCTCAGCCACTACTGCTACAGAGGGGGAGTTCTTTTGTCATCTTTGGACCTTTCAGTGTTCCCTTTGTTGACCATTCTTGTTGTTATGTTCTCCCAGTTCAGGTAGCTATATTTTTCCACTTGTTGGTTGTTGCTTTGGCTCACAGCTTCTGTTGGTGTGCTCTGTCCTCTTTGTTTATTGGTCTTATATATTTATTGCTCACATGATGTGTAGAGGTGGGGGTTTTGGGGGGCTGGCCTTCAACTTATTTTTATGTTAACCATTGTCTAATCCTCTTGTAGATGGCATCATATAACTTGACTGTTTCAGAATTCCTGTTTCCTTCAATGGACTTAAAAACAAAAGATTGTATGATAAATACTTACTCAAAAACTACTTTTCAGTTAATTTGCTCCTGAGAGACCCAGTCAGTCCCCCCACTTACCTCTATATTAGCGGCCTGGGGGAGTGGTTATAGATGGAGATGCAGGCTAAGATGTTGATGTTTGCTGCTTATGTCCTTCTTGGTGATTTCTGTTTATTTCCTGTCACAAAGATACAGCAGAAAGTAGGAGGTGATCTTCAATGGTCATAGGATCTCCCCTCTTAGACAATTGACAAATGTTTCCCTATTGGAAGTTCCCCCATCTCCCGTTCCTGCGATAACTCATTCATTTTGGGCTGGCCATACAACTATCAATTTCTTGTGTTCAACTTGCATGCTGAACGAAAGAAATTGACGCAAATGCTTGCTTAAAGGGAGCCAACAGCCCCACACACTGTGCGAATTCGGCAAGTGTATGAGCACCACAACAGAGACAGTGGTCACCAGGACAAATAGTGAGTGTAAAGCTGGCCATACACCTATAGATTATCTGCAGATTTCTAAGGTCAGATGGAAAAAGTGCAACTGATTCCTCCATCCACGCTAAAGTGTGTGGATGGAGGAATCTCCCACTGGGCCAAGCTTCAGTATCTTGCTAGTCAGCCCTACTGGCTCTCAAAATACCTGAACAATCTGATTGGATGCAGGCATTTTGAGAGCCAGTGGGGCCGACTAGCAGGATACTGAAGCTTGGCCCATTGGGAGATTCCTCCATCCACACAGTTTAGCATAGGTGGAGGAATCTGTTGCACTTTTTCCATCTGACCATAGAAAATCTGCAGATAATCTATAGGTGTATGGCCAGCTTAAATCTTGCAGGCAGTAAAAAACAAAGAGGGGTCCTAACCCTTATATATATATTCTATCCAATACTAAAACAAATGTCTTGGCTTTACATATACTTTGAGCACCCAGCCACTCAGGCCATTTAGTCCAAGGGCATAAAACTGGAAAGTGCACTTGTTGACTATTTAAGAATCTGAGTCTATATTACTGACTTTCACCAATTGTATATTTCAAAATTTTACACAGAAAATCCCATATTTGTTGTTCTTTCCCACACCATCACCACTACATAGGATTATTGTTTTATTGTTTGTATGCTGAATACCCATCTCTGTTTTTCTTCTGCTCTGTTGAAAAGATCAACAACACACATTGTGACAGGAAGCTGATTTTTATTTTCCTGCATGTTTCCCTACAGTAAATAGAACGGTTGTTCAAATTTCACCTCAGAGTCAGAAGGGGGGATATTGATATTGATGTCTGAGCTACAATACCCATGCCACCGAGGGAGCATGGACACAAAATGCCACATGTAATATTAAAGCAAGGGAGGGAGACACAAAACAACATCTGCACCTCTGCAAAAGCACTATCTAATGGAAGAAAGCTTCTGTGAGGTCGACATTTGTTTGTTGCTGAGGATCTAATTAGAAACACGAGAGGGAGCTGGATGGCTGCTTTGCTTCGCTAATTAGCGACATGCACGAAGACCACTTTGAACTTCAAGGACACAAAGCTATTAGCGCTTACATCAAAAATGGATTAAACCTCTGTGCTTTTATAATGATTAAAGATGAGCCACTCAAGTGGAAATCCTTTTGTAAAGGCTGCGACAAGAGCCCCGCCGTCTGATTGCAGCTTCTCATTTTGTGAATGCTTCCAGGGTAGGTTTAGCCCCTCCAACCTTGGGCTGAAGTGACACCAATAACTTGTGATATGGTAAATGTGATTAGGCAATAAATATTGAACACTGAAAAAAATGTGTCTCAATTGAGACAGAGCTTATTTCATTACAGCCATGAGTGCAGGCTGGAAATGAATGTAGCATTAAGACTGATTTCCTTTCATTTCGCCTATGGCCCGGTTGCTTTTTTTTTCCCTCCAAGAAGGAAGGAAGACACTTTTCATATTTTTAAATTTTATTTTTTAGATTGAATCAAGCAGCACATTCAGTTCTAAATTAAATGATGTATTGAGCTCTCTTTTGCCCCATAGCTTTATGGGACAAATTATACTAATCACACACAATCCTCAGTAGTTTTAAGTATTTGAAGGGAGATGCATGTGTATTTTGTGGTTAATGTATTCATTTAGTGTTGATGGGACTTGAGCTCAACCTGCTCTACCTGCATTGGAATGTCAGAATGACCTTTTAAGCCATGTGATCACTTCACAAGCGTTCCATTACTGCATTAGATAATCAATGCTAATAACAGTTTATTCCATGCCCTGAAATTTAAAAGTTAACCCAATCCTATAGTTTTCTCTAAAGGCAGGGCATATATATCATATAAGAGCACATTGATATCACTTATATTACTGTTGAAGTAAGAAAAAACATACATGACGTAATACCTCACAGAGCAGGCAACAGTACAAAACTAAATGAGTCATACAATTAAAAGCAACAGCTGTACGCACAATCATAAGAAAACTGCTGTAGCATTTTAATGTCTTAGAATAAATCAAAGAATACAGTTTTAAAATGACACTCCTCAAAAATTGGTGAAGGTTGGAATAATAGATTAGTGTAATAAGTAGTTTTGTATAATATGTATATGCAATGTATGTGTGTGTGTATAATAGTATAATATATATATAGATCTATATATATATAGTCTGTGATAACGGTTAGCCTTAGGAGACAGAGATTGTAACAATAATCCCGTCCACTAGAGAGTGTAAATTGGAAGTACTACTAATGCATTAGACATGGTAAGGGCTTGTTCACCAGGGCTGGTGTCTGTTGTGTAGGGGAAACTTTTTTTTACTGCAGCAAAGCAGTGAGATGCATTGACATGAAGTAAGGTGATGCAGCATGTCTGCATGTTTACGTACAACAACCTACCTCAATGCAGCATTGTAGTGTGAACAGAGCACATAGAAAAGTATCGTTTTCTATGTTCCCTGGTGTTGAGCTTATGTTGATCTGTGCAAATCAACAAAGCTCAACTGACAGGGCAAAAATGGGGGGGGGGGCATGTGCCCTGGGTGCCACATTAGGAGGGGTGCTGCCTGGGGCAGACTGACCATTCTGGCACTGCCCATGGCCTCTACCCCTAGCACGGGCGGAACTACAAGGGTTGCATCGACTGGACCATGGCGTACTGCCACTTTCTGCCTTTAAGACGGCAGCCCTGCACACACAGAGACAGGATGCTTGCACATAGAGACAGACATGCTTCGATGCCCCCCCCCCTGCAACAGCCAGTTCTGCATTCTCTACTACCATGCTCTGCGTTCTTTACTACCGTGCTCTGCGTTCTTTACTACCGTGCTCTGCGTTCTTTACTACCGTGCTCTGCGTTCTTTACTACCGTGCTCTGCGTTCTTTACTACCGTGCTCTGCGTTCTTTACTACCGTGCTCTGCGTTCTTTACTACCGTGCTCTGCGTTCTTTACTACCGTGCTCTGCGTTCTTTACTACCGTGCTCTGCGTTCTTTACTACCGTGCTCTGCGTTCTTTACTACCGTGCTCTGCTTTCTTTACTAATGTACTCTGCGTTCTTTACAACCATGCTCTGCTTTCTTTACTACTGAATTATGCACTCTTTATTACTGAGCTCTGCCTTCTTTACTACTGAACTGTATGTGATCTCACCTATGAAAACTCTTTCTGAGTATAATCTACACCGCGAGTATAGTTCCATGTATAGGGACCAGCAGGGCCGAATGTAGGAGGGCGTCTCCGCGCATGTAGAGAGCAGCACTTTGAGGCTATTTCAAGTATCAAGATCAGTATCTTTAGACCTGCTCCTGTGCTCTCTTCTTTTGCTGCAGCGGTGCCCCTCTTGATCCCCCATGGAGGTGAGGTTTGAAATCACTTCATTCAAGTCTCGCCTCCCTGACAGATTAGAAGGGGCACTGCTGGGAAAATAGAAGGGAGCCCAGAAGCGGCACTTTATTTAACAAAGCAGTACTGGAGAATGAGGCGATTTGAGGTCTCACCTCTGCGGTGGATCGGGAGGTGCGTCGCCACGACAAGATAAAAAGAGAGCCCAGAGGTGGGGGTGGGGGAGTGTTGATTAAAAACTTCCCGAGGGGGGGGGGGCAACTCTTGAGTTTTTGCCCCGGGTGACTGAATGTCTAGCTTCACTACTGTCAACTGATATGGTGAAAGGGAACCCTAAAAAAAGAATTGTATTTACAAAATATACTTCTGAAATGTAACTGTAATAAAAAAGTTTTATCCTGTCTTGCTACAGTTGTATATTTTAGAAATAGAAGACATATTGGCAATTACTTTCTGAGATCTGTAGGACTAAATTGAGATGCTGGATGATATATTGCACTTTTTTCAGAAGAAATCAACAGTTTCATTGAAAATCAAGTAAAAATCCTGTTTCCTTTATCCATGTCAGTTTGTGATCATTGTGCTCTATAAATAGAAATATTTTTCTATTTATTGAATGGCCTTTGATGTAGTTTTTTCCCCCCTGCTTATGATTTGTAGCAATAACAACCACAATCTTTTTAATGTCTCTTTTGTTGCCTGTATTCCTGCCATGGGGACCAAGATCAACAATGCTATTCCCAGCTTGCCAGATATGATTACATTTCATAAGTCATACAGAGATTGCTTGTCATTGTGGTTCACTAATCATGACAAACCCTTTAGGACAGTGTAAAATATTATATTTAGTCTGGATCACTATTACTCACATCTAACCTTGTTCTAGAACACATCATTGCTGTTAGGTATAGCAATACTCCTTTATCAACCTTTTTGGTGTCAGAAGGCACCTTTTCTCAGACATACATCATACAGCATCAAATTGTTGTTTCCTAGTAGACTGGAATTCAATGTCTTCTAAGTTCTTCAGGCAACATAAATAGTACACCCACTAAAACAAATAAAATAATTTCATATGGAAATTCGCTTTGACAGCAGGAAGTACACTTCCACTGTACTATTAAAACAGAGCTAAAGCGTAAAATCAATGAATGTACAGTGCAATTGGTGGACCCATAACACAGTCAAAATTTAATAGATTGTATGTAAAAACCTTACATTGCAAAGATTAAAAAATCTGGGATTGCCAGTACATCCTGTTTACAAGCGGCCTAAGTAACTTTCTTCTGTCTAAATGCATTAGACTTCCTCTCCCCCCCTTATTTGTTCAATCCTCCTTTTATATAACTGCATCCCCTGATCCCGCCAGTCTATTTTGTTCCTGGTGTTTGCACTACTAAAATGCTGCACATTTTAACAGAAAAGAGTTAGAATGTTGTCAGTATTTGTGAGTAAAACAATGAAAGATACTTTAAAATTAACCATAGATGTAATATAATGGTGCATCTCCATGCGGTTGCCTCTTTCTGTCCTTTCCCCATTTTCTTTCTGTTGCTTACACTGATATACATGAATTATGACTGCACTACAACTACAACACAGTAATATAACTACAACCAGTTGAGCCAACGGTACAAAGATGAACTATTGTAATGCAGTCATAGTGCCTGAGAAAATGCCTTTCAGCTTCTTTACTGATAATTACAGAAAAAGGTTCTAGTTTCTTTCTGCTGGGTTATGCTCCAGATAAAATAAATTACTTGGGGGAAGTTAGGGATATAGAGTTTTCTCAAATATTGCTCCATTTAAAACTGAAAAGTAGGGCTGATGACAGCAGTGGCAGGCAGAAAGCGGCCTTGGCACCCTGGAACATGGAAATGTTGGGGGATCCTGTTTGTCCATTACTTTTTTTCACAGTTTAAGCCTGTTCACAATCTGTGCACCTTTGGCTATGCTATGGGGCCACTGTTTTTTGGGAGTTTTTTTTTAGCCTTTCAGACCACTTTTAAAAATGATAATGGTCTCCTACTGCAATACAAATATTCAAGGAAGAGGTTGGTAAATAGTTAAATTTAGGGGGCCTCTAATGCAGACTCCTGACTACTGTTGCTAATTTTGTGCAACAATAAAGGAAATCGCAATTTACCATAATTGACTTGCAGTTAATCTTTTTTAAAGTACAATGAGATGATATTATATTAACCTGGGAACTACTGACCAGTCAGCCTTACATCCATAGTATGCAAACTGCTAGAGGAAATGATAAAGGACTACTTAGTAGAGTTTGTTTATGACAATGGTATATTAAATGATAATCAGCATGGATTTAGGAAGGACCGATCAAGGCCAGACCAACCTATTAACATTTTACGAGAGGGTAAGTAGAGATCTGGATGGAGGGAAGCCGGTGGATGTAGTATATTTAAATTTTTCAAAGCATTTGACACGGTACCACATAAACGCTTACTACACAAGCTGAGGTCTATGGGCATAGATGAAATGGTGTGTACATGGACAGAGAACTGGCTAAAGGAACGTGTCCAGAGAGTATCGATAAATGACTCCTTTTCAGATTGGGCTAGGGTCATGAGTGGCGTGCCTCAGGGATCTGTGCTAGGCCCCATGCTATTCACCCTGTTTATCAACTATATAGGGAAGGGTGTAAATATCCATGTTTCTGTGTTTGCAGATTATACTAAAATTGGGAGGGTAATAGACACGGACTTAGACACTATAGCATTGCTGAGGACCTGGATAAAATAGGGGAGTGGGCAACTATATGGCAGATGAGGTTTAATGTCGATAAATGTAAAGTAATGCACTTTGGGGTTAAAAATAGGCAAGCAGGATACACATTAATGGGAACTCCACCAGGGAAGTCAGAAATGGAAAAAGATCTGGAGGTCATTGTAGACCACAGATTAAATAACAGCATGCAATCCCAGGCTGTGGTAAACAAAGCGAGCAGAGTACTGTCTTGTATTAAAAAGGGAATGCACTGTACAGATGTTCCTCGCTTACCGACTTACCTGTTTTGCAATCACTCGCACTTACGACGGACCGCCGATCGACCTCCAACCATGCGCGTCAGCGTCAGTGCGTCGTGTCGCCGGCGGAAGTGGTGTCCTCCGATCTTCACTGCTGGTCCCGATAAGTATTTTCATTGCCCGATGTACAGTACACTGTTCGGTACTGTACATCGGCAACGCTATACAGTACTGTACTAATGCAGTACAGTACTGTATAGAGTTCCTCGCTTAACGACCAATCCGTTTAACGACCTGGTTGTAGGAACGGAACTCGGTCGTTAAGTGAGGAATACCTGTAGAAATAAATCTATAATTTTGCCTCTTTATAGATCGCTGGTTTGGCCTCGTCTAGAGTATGCAGTTCAGTTTTCGCCACCAATCCACAGAAAGGATGTCCTTGAGCTGGAAAGAGTCCAGAGAAATGCAACCAAACTAATTAAGGGGATGGAGGACCTTATTAAACACCCTGTATAATGTATTATTGCTGGGCTTTGTTGTTCCTCTATAGCTGCTGGTATTGTCCATCGCGCTGTATAATGTATTATTGCTGGGATTTGTTGTTCCTCTATAGCTGCTGGTATTGTCCATCGCGCTGTATAATGTATTATTGCTGGGACTTGTTGTTCCTCTATAGCTGCTGGTATTCTGCATTTCGCCGTATAATCATTATACAGCGCACTGCAGAATGCCACCAGCTATAGAGGACTACAAATCCCAGCAATAGTACATTATAGTATAATGTACTATTGCTACATTCCTCTATAGCTGCTGGTATTCTGCATTTCGCCGTATAATCATTATACAGCGCACTGCAGAATGCCACCAGCTATAGAGGACTACAAATCCCAGCAATAGTACATTATAGTATAATGTACTATTGCTACATTCCTCTATAGCTGCTGGTATTCTGCACTGCGCCGCTGTATAATGTACTATATTGCACACCACACTCTTTTTTTTACTTCCACCGCGCCAAGCTTGCTCCCGTGATGGACTACAATCTCAATAGAAACTAGTAGTCCATCACTGAACCCTTTTTTTTTTATCCGATTAGTCGATTAATCAAACTTAATAATCGGCTAACTAATCGATTATGAAAATAATTGTTAGCTGCAGCCCTAAACCTAAGCTATGAGACAAGGTTACTAAATTTTAACATGTTCATGCTGGAATTGAGCAGATTAAGGGGGGGGGATATGATTCTGATGTATAAGATGTTCAACGGGGATAGCAACATCAGCAATAAACTTTTTACGGTAAACTCCAAAAAAAGACCAGAGGCCACCACCTAAAATTGGTGGAGAAAAGATTTCAGCACAAGGGGCGTAGGGGGTTCTTCTCAGTTAGAGCGGTTAGGGTCTGCAACTCGCTGCTGCAGGCAGTGATTTCATCAGTGAGTGTGGAATCATTCAAAAACGTTTAAACGATTTCCGTTACGGTCCCTGAGGAAATCGTCCAAACGTTTTTTGAATAATTCCATGATTTAATGATTGCTGTATTAATAGCCATAGTATAAAAGACTACACTGGCAATTTTGGTGTTTACCTAAAGGTAATAGGTAATAGGTCTGTCTAGTGTTCACATATACAGATGTGCCAGTTATTCCATGCTATGCTAGGGAACATTTTCCACCCCGTCCTGCACTGTGAATAATGTTGAAAACATTTAAAAGATTTATTTGTGTGCAATTGTCCTATGTGGTTTGTTTCTTCATATGTTTAATGTTATAGATGATAGTTGTAATATCTTGAAGTGTATTATTTTAATAATTTAGTGCAAGGTTTTTTTTTTTCTTCTAATAACTACTAAAGATTCTAAAATGTGGCATATGAGAGGAACCAGAATCCCTGCAAAGAAAAGGGAAAGCTTGGGTGCTTTTCATAGGTATTTCTATGTCTATGCATTAAATTAGAGGAAATTACCAGCAGAACAAGACAGACAAAAGAACAAAAAGAAAGTTATTTTTTGCCAGATCGTAATTTCACCCCATCTTCCCACACCTTTTGATTCTCGCCATGTGCAGTCTTCCTATGTGACAGTGTTATTTCACTCGACTTACCACCGGAGATGGCATCTCTCGACCTTTAATTAGAAGCCGGGGAAACTAAAGTCACATAAGCGTTATAGAGACACAGGAAGAAGGAGAATAAAGCACATATGTGCACTGATGATTGGCTAGTAAATGCTGTTATTGGTATTTTGTGCTGGGGTAAGGAAATGGAGCTTCTTGGAGGTCGATAGCTTTTGTCTTGCACAGGCTGTAGTTGTACAGGCCTTAACTTGTTTTATGCATCGGGCCAATTATAAAAGTGTGTAGGGGGTGGCAGGAACACAGGTGTTTGGGAGAAATTTCCATGCACTGTTTGAGTTTGCCTGGCAGCGCACACAGTAAATTGTAATTTTTCTTTGCTAAATGAGAAGGAAAACAATGTTTTGAATGTGCTCTGTTGGAAAAACTAAAACGTATATCAAAAGCGTTCAAATATATGCAGATCCTTTTTTTTTTCTTTTGTGAGAATGTATTCTAGACCTGTCTTCAAAGAGAATGTTAATTCATGAATGTATAAAAATATCAGTAATAAATCTACAAAATGACGCCTCCTTATATTGTAACCATACAGCGCCTGAGCTGTGTTTGAAGCTGGGCACTTTGTGACATTAGATATAGTCTATGAGTAATACGTCTGTCAGGGTAAAGGCATATGCTATTTCTTTTATTTAAACAGTTGGATTTTTTTGTGTCACTGTCTATAAACCTCCATTTACCATCTTCGGAGTAACATGATCATGTTTTACTTTAGCTGTTGATTAATAAATTACCTTAGTTATTTGGTGCCTCCCAGTGCCAACGTGTAATAGAACTTCTCCACAGCTGGCTGCAGTCCAAATCTCATAGAAACTCCCAAATTTGCGCAGAGAGTTGAGTTCTACAACATAAATCAGATTTTAAGTTTTATTGTTTTGAGTAGTGAATTTAAGAGAGATTCTAACAAAGGACTATCAATGCAAGCTCTGTTATTGCAAAATAGCATAAAACTGTTGTAGTAGTAGTATTTTAGCCACATCTCAAATATAGGCTTTTACATCGCTCTCTGTAACATTTCTGTGTTTTGGGTCCTTACAGACCTGAACCGTAGCAGTTTTATGGAGAGCGATTTAAAAGTCTGTATTTGAGATGTGGCTAAAACACTACTGCTACTCTGTGAATGGTTTTATGTTATTTTGCAATAAAAGTGCTGGAATTGGAAACCCTTTGTGCATATCTATTTTAGATTTACTGGATTCTGCCCTGTACCTGCTCATAGGGCCAGATCACTGCACCAGGCATATTCAGATTGAAGGTGTTCGAGCCACTATCCTTACTGATGAATGATGGTTGATGATGTATCTCCTTTAAACAGGCTTTTCTGGATTAATTCTTCATTGCTTAGTGTCTACTATCTAATATGGTGTACAAAATGGGCAATTTGAGATGGGTAGTTCTGTTGCTGGCAAAACTTCTGAGGCAAAATCACAGAAATTCGAATAATGTTATTTAAAAAATCACTAGTGATTTCTTTTGGGCAGGGAGGACCTCCATAGAAAAATGACTGTTATTTAATACAGTGTTTGCAATTTTAAGAGTTGGCAATTACAAGTATTGTGATTCCACTAAATCCCATTAAGTAGTAAGTGCAATAGAAATAAATCCACACTAGCATATATAGATAAACTATATTGTAGATGTTCCGCGTAAAGACTTATCCTTCTTTTGCTCTTTATCTGTATTTCTGGGGGAATATTAGTGGACCATAAGTGCCAACACAATACCAAATGGTGGGCAGAATGGGGTTACATGAAATTCAAATAAATTATAATTTACAAATTCAGGGTGGTGCAATGTAAGCAGTTACTAATTGTCTCCTTGGCCTGCTCCCACTACCCACCTCAATGTCACTAGTTTCTTCAGTTAGGTGTTTTAATACTTTATTTTCATGCTGCTATATAGGTCATATTCAAAATGTACATAGGATCTTTCTAGTCCGTTCCAGGGCATTCAAGTAAGTTATTAGAGAAACCAGAAAAAAGGCATCTACAATGGGCTGTGGATATTTGGCTGCCTAACAAACTGTGTATTACTTAGCAGTTGTTGTAAAAGCTAATAAAACCCCAACTGAAGTGCTGCCCCTATTAATCATATTGGAGCTTTGAGGACCATATAAACATGATGCATTGCTGTTAGCAACTCAAAATATTTGAAAGTGAACAGGCTATTGCCTGTTGTCACCCACTACTTTCTAAAGACAATGCTACATAAAGAAAAGAACAGTCAATAGGCGAGCTTCAAGACCATTTTGGGCTATGGAAATGCTGACTGAGCTCTTCATAGAACAAAAAAAGAATTCCTACATTAATATCTGTGGCTTTATAATTAGCACAACACTTTTTCAGGCTATTTCTTGTACAGTGGTGTGATTTTATGCCACACCAGTAACCATTTATAATCCACTGCAGCTACAGCACACACTGCTCTTCTAAAAATAGCTTACAGTAAGCACTGACACTTTGTTACATCATGTTGTTTTTATGGGAGAGGCAATGTGTAGATGTGTTTGGGAATAACTTTCTTGGAAAACAAGTAAGCAATGTGGGATTCCCAGATTTCCAGTTTTAAGATACTAAGGTAGGCTGGAGTATTATAGCAACAATTACTTAAACTGAAGTGGTAGGCAGTGCTCCTTTATCTTAAAATGTATTTTCACTTTTGCAGGCAAGTTAGGATAACACCTATTTTAAATCTGTTACATGTTCCCATTCGCAATAAAAGAATAAAAATTGCTGCTTACATATTAGATGATCTATTCTGGAAGAAATGTTTTTTTCCGTACTTAATTTCCCCCTGGAATGGTAGACAGGTTAATATTAACATAATTAACCCTGTCTGTACTTCATCAAACAACAAAGGGCAAAACATCTAGAAGCAATGAATGTTAATGAGAGGCAGCTCAGTCCGGTCCTTGCCTTTCTCAGGGAAAGATGCTTTATTTTATTCTCAAAGTGACCCTGTCATGGAAACTACATATTAAAACTCCAAATAGGATGTAAAAAAAAGAAGTGTATACTCACCTTTTTTTGGTGGCTGAAAGAAATGGTCTCCTGCAGCACTCTGGGAAATGAACACTTCTTGGAGTCCCTGGGTCCCCTACAGATTTCACTGGTTCCTCCTTCTGACCTCCACCCACTACATGATACAGCAGTGGTGTGGGGGTTAGCAGGAGAAACTATTGAGAGTGACATTCCAGTGGATTTTGGGGGACTATTTTGACTGAACAAAGCAGAATTGAGCAGCACGGAGATCGTGAAAGGTAAGTATAAACTCTCTTTTTTACTTTTACGGGTAACAAGATTTTTAAAGTGTATCTAACCACCAAAACAAACTACACACCAGAACTTTACAAGTCCTTAGATGTGGTGGCTGCATTAGTTTTCTTTTTTTCAGGCTTCATTCCTTTATTTTTAGCAATGAAGGAATGATACAATAGAGGGACATGGTTCAATAGTCTTCAGACATAGCTCAGAACAATTTAATTGATAACAGTCAGCACAGGTTAAGAGCACAAAAAGTTATAATTTAGCAAGATTTCTGGTAAGATCAGTTTTCAGAGATATATTGATAGACCAAAGAATCCAAATAAGAGAAGTTCATTGTTAGGTTTTACATACCCTTTAGTATTTATTCTCTGCTACAGGGTCACTTTAAATCTGCACTGGTAACATGACAGGTGGCCTCTTATTGGGCAACCTAGGCCCTTGACATTCTTCTGCCTTTTATATGCATTTTAAATGTAATCTTACTAAAGATGCGAATGCCATCATTGTAGCATTTTGCGCAGCAGTCATCTTGCCCAAAACAGTTGTGTTCTTTATTGACAGATGCCGATGGGTTGAATCACCCACATGCTTCATGTAACAGTAGAGTATTGAGATTTCCATGAATATCTGCCATTTGAGTACCTAACAAATTTAAATAACTCTGTGTTGTTCAGTCTGCCATCATCTTAGCCAAAACTTAAAAATCAATTTTGAGTGGACTGATCAATTAAGGGGAATGCATCCATTTTCAGGTAACTGTTGTATTAACTCCATGCTAATATGTGTCTAAAATAATGTTATCATTTTTTTCTCTCTTATTTACTGTTTGTAATGATGTTCCATATGTTTTTTCTAATCTACTATAGATTAGGATGTTACTAGCCCTGATTTTCTCACAACTAGATGGCCAAAATTTTTAAACAAAGAGTTGACTCTTTATGGCTCATATTGCATGCATTTATGTCTACACAATCATAGATAATAGATAGGGATCTGTTCCTAGAAATAACATATTCCTAGAATAACAGCCCTGCTACACACTTGGGCCAGTTGTTTCTATCCAAATGATTAATGCTTACTATTGCTTGTTTTATTCTTTCTCACTATGGTCTTAACTTTGCTGTTGTACGAAAAATGCACCTTTATTGCCTTTTACTTTGCTGTCAAATTATTTCTGTGTTCACTGTTTATAACACTGTTGCATTTTTAAAATGGCTGTTTTGCACATGTTTCAATGTTGGAATGATGGCAAGGGCTGGCAACCTGTTTGTTTGTCATTTGACAATTTTGTTTTGAGTGCACAATGCAAAACTCAAAGTGATGGGATCACTATGTCTCTAGGAATCCCAGATTATGGTTTCTATGCCTCGCCCGGTGACCAACGGGCTGCTTTATCGTTTGCGGATTACAGTTCCATGGGGCCTCGAGCGGCTCAGATGCTTCGTAGTGAGCATGCTGCTTCAGCAAGTAACTCCCCCCTCCATCACCTTCCCAGCCCGGATCAGTTTAAGAGCCCAGGTTTGTATAGCCTTTATTTATTGGGGTTAATGGGTAATAATCAATTGTTGTACAAGAAATGCTATATGAAATCCAGATTTTGCATGCTTGGTATCATTTATACATGCTGTATTTGTGATATAATCCTTTTCAGAATGTCATATGCAATCTATGAGTGAGCTCATTTCCATACGGTCATATGTGCATGAATTTTGCAAATTTATACATGCATGTAGACCATTTTATAATTCCAGGATCATATTTGCAAGTTGACTGTGACTGATCAATTGCAGAATTCCAGATTTATTTTCTTTTTTAACTAGTTACATGTTTCAGATGGTGTTTTACATTTTGTTGTCACTTGGTTTATGTTTTCAGGCTTAAGCTTTCATGCCAGCTGTCAGTCAACAGTTTTACTATATTTACCCTTCTAGTATGCAAACACAAATTTTTCTGTAGTTCTTAAAATGAAAACCTTGGCCTAGTAACTGACAGGTGTGTAAAATGCTTCAAAGAATTTCCGATTTTGTCTTTTAAACTCATTAATTTAAGTTTTTAATACTTGTTTATTTTGCTGTTTATTCCCCATTCAGGAGCATTTACCTAATTTTAATATCTTGTACTTAATTAAAAAAAAACAACAACATTTTTTAGACCTTCTGCTGATCATGTTGTCATGTTTAGGCCTGCTATGCTAAGCTTAGCTTTTCTTTAAGATTTAAAAAAAGATAAACTTTACTGACTGGCTTTGCCTAAATAGTTTGTTGTAAATACCCTGGAAATTATTAAGGGATATAGTTCTATCCCATTTTGAAGCCAAATCCTTCTGCCCCGCTATGCTCCTCAGTTGTCCCCCATTGTGTTCTAAAGTTTAGATCTCGCCATCAAATTATGCACTTTTTGTGTAAAAAGTAGGCATGAAAAAAAGCACTTTAACCAATAATTTGTACATAAGAATACTTCATGGTCCATGTAACTGGGGTAGTAGCAGTGTTTCAGGGGGTGTGTCCTTTCCAACACGCTTTGTACTGAAAGTTGTCCCTCTTTCTCATCTGTGCCAACATAGTAAGCATTACCTGGAGCTAAACAAAATGCTGTCAAGGGCAACCAGATTGATAAAGAGTCTGACAGGGTTATTCACAAAAGGGTGATGCATTTGGTGAAGGCAGGAGAAGTGAACAATCTAGGACAACATAGCTGAACTGGGAAGTGAGCTAAATTGGAGAACTTTTCCAAATCAGCTATGTTGGCCTAGATTGTTCACTTCTCCTGTCTTCTCTAAACTGTTCACCCTTTTGTGAATATTCATTAAAATCTCAGTCAGAAGGAAAATGTGAATTAGTAAAAAGAGTAAAAAGTTCCCCGAAAGTAAATAAAGCTAACTCACCTTTTCCTTCTGACTGAGATTAGTCACAGGGATATTTACAAAATGGTGAAGAGTTTGGAGAAGGCAGAAGAATTGACCAATCTAAGACAACATAGCTGAACTGGAAAGTGAGCTGAATTGGAGAATTTTTCCAGTTCAGCTATGTTGTCCTTGATTGTTCACTTCTCCTGACTTCTCCAAACTCTTCACCCTTGTGTGAATATCCCTGTGAGTAATCTCAGTGAGAAAGAAAAGGTGAGTTAGTTTTATTTACTTTAGGGGAACTTTTGACTAAGAGAATGTCATTATTTTTTAGAAACCTATCTCTAATATTTTTAGTTTAAATGCAGCATCATTTGTTGCATTCAAAAATAATTTGAACATTTTTGTTGCTTCTTTTAAGAATTTTAAATTTCCTCTTTAAAGGAATTTAACACTGCTATAGAAACAAACACAAGAAAAATGCCATAACAACTACAATATATCAAATTAAGGTTTATCTCTAAATGTTAGTCTTACTGTCGAAATTTAGAAGTCTGTGAGATAAACTGTCCTAAACAAATTATACCGTATCAGTGTTAGGAGATATATATTGTAGTGCATTCCAAGAATTCTGTAACAACGGATACACTAGAGCACTATATTAAGGCCTGGTTCACACATGGGCGTTTTACAGTGCGTTCCTACACGCTGTAAAACGCTCAACATGTGAAAATGAATGATTGCCTATGGGCATGGTTCCCACCTGGGCGTTTTACAGCGCGTAGGAACGCGCTGCAAAACGCCCACTGCCCACAGAAGTACAGGAGCTTCTTGGGGGCGTTTTGCCGCACGTTTCCATTGGTATTCCCTAATGTGGATCGGGGTTAACAAAGTGGTAACTCCGAGCCACACTCGGGAATACAGCGGAGGTCTTACCTTGTCCGCGATCCCCGCTGTGTCCTTCGGCGGCTGCCGACTTCCGGGTCCCGTCCCTTGCGAGCGGCCGCGTCGCAGGGGGGCTGAGCCGTCGGCAAGTTTAAAAGTGAAACTAAAAAAAACATTTAAAATAGAGAAAATAAAGGGAAAAAAACAAAAAAAAATCATACCGCCAGTAAAACGCGCGTTTCAATGAACAGAAAAACACGAAAAAAAACATGCTGAAAAAACCTGCTCAGGTGTGAACCCAGCCTAAATCAACACAGTTTATAGAGGCTATCTAGCAGACTGGAGACACCTAAAAGAGTAGCATTTGACTGGCCAAGTTACTACATCTATAATTGGATTTGTTTTCCACTAAGCTATGTGTCATATAACCACTTCAATGGGTCCCATAAAGGTGATCATGCACAGCAACACAAACTGTGTTTTGGCAATATGTTATGATATCATGATGTACAATTTCCATGTTTGGTTATGCCTAT
Source organism: Nanorana parkeri (assembly GCF_000935625.1). NCBI lineage: Eukaryota > Metazoa > Chordata > Amphibia > Anura > Dicroglossidae > Nanorana > Nanorana parkeri. Next base: position 118,138 of record NW_017307116.1, on the reverse strand, counting down.
TTCAGCAGTGTTAAATTTTAGCCCAATCAAGGCAGTGTCCAAACGGCCTGGAATCACATGATAAACCAAATATATATATATTTTTTATATAGCTATATATACACGTGTACCACCCTCTGCTGAGTTTAGTGTAGTATTTGGTAAGGTGAAGCAATGGTCTCCCCCTTGACCTTCTTCCCATACCATCAGTTTAGCTATATTCGGTAATCTAAACTCAAATGCAAAAATGTTATATATTGCAGCTTACCAATCCTTAAATGTGTTTGCTGCATTTGTTTTCATTTTATTCTTTCATTTTTGATTTATTTCATTTTTTCTTTATTTTCACCTGGTGAGCATGCAAGTTTGTTATTTTTCAACTTCCTTTAACAAATCAAACTGTCAAGAAAAAGTGACAGAGGGTTGAGACAAAGCATTTAATACTGGCAGGGGTACTTACAATGGTCAGCTTTTATTAATCCATCTAAAACAGTTATCTGGATAACAAAAAAACTGTTTAAAAAGTGTTAGCTGGAATTCATCTTTAATTTGTTAGTTCCCTGTATGCATTTTGCAGTCTTGCCTGATAAAAATATAAATTAATGTGCATTTTACTGGGTTACCATCCATTTATATGCATTCCACAAATGCACACTGAGGCAGTAAAATCCCAACAGGTCAGATTTTCCATAACTCATTTAGAGATAGAAACAGATTTAATTTGTGTACTTCTATGTTTACTGTAGACTGGTGTAAATGAGCCCCTGGTATCAGCCTCTTTTGATCCTGTGGACAGCAGTACTCAGATTTAGAGAGGGAGGCCATTGAGGATGCTACATGCACATGTGCTGTCAAGGAATACACTGACATTCAGAGTGAGCAAATCTATCTATCTATCTATCTATCTATCTATCTATCTATCTATCTATCTATCTATCTACATACATTACTCATGTAATAAACTCTTCAATTTCACAGTATATCTACCATGGCTATGCTTCTTATTAAATATGATACAAGGTCATGCTGGTTATACTACATATGTAACACAGGAACTGCTTTCATGAACACCTACACACTGCAATATACTACATCTGCAATACTTTCATGTAATATATTGTATAGTCAGGGCCAAGGGTAGGGGGCAGGAGGGGTAGCTGTGACTAAATTCTATTTTGACTTAAATAAATATATTTTATTTATAAATGTTTTAAATCATGTCTTGTCACTGTAGGTGCAGTTTGGCATCTTCGTCCTGGGCACTGGGTGAATTTGTCCTCGGAACTGGTTCAGGGGGTGTATAATGGGAGCTGTATTCTTCAGGTTATGCAGCTCTATGTACAGTTATCACTTCCTGCATTATCCATTTACAATATGTGTGTGTTCTTTTGGGCACACATGTTAGTTTCTGTGTGTTAGTTGTTCCTGTATTTTTTTTAACATGGGCTCTTATAAATGTAGTTCCATAGAAATGACAGCAGTCATTTGATTAAATCACTTCTTCCATTCACTCTGCTGTAATGTGATAGGTTTATTATCTAAAATCATCTCTTCACTACCTCCTACAGGTAGAACTTCCAACCCTGTTATTTGTTTGCTTAATGCATTGACTAGAGCATCAACCACTCCCATGGGAAATGTATAATATAATGAATGTGTAGGAGTGATTTTGTCACAGACATAATTTCCGCATTCAGCTCTGTGATCACAGCAAATGAATACAGCATTATATGAGCATTCAATGAACTAAAATGACTTGACTCTGTTATCACTTACTTTAAATTATGAGGTTTGACTATAAACACACTTTCCAGCATAATTTTATTCATAGCTTGACATTTTACTCTTACAAGTCTTTTACTTACATTTTTTTTAAATGAACACACATTTCATATGACTTATTTTCTAGTAGAAATATTGTTATTGATTTGCTTTAGCAATCTTGGGACAATATAGTGCATTTGAATGTAGTTTATAGCTTCAGCAAATCGCAGAAAAAGACACTTGTACTTTGAGTATATTTCACTTATATTGGTGCATTTTACATAAGTTTGACATTTTATTCTGCAAGAGTTGTCATTTTTGTATATTTCTTTTATGCTGTAGCTTTCAGCAACTTGTCAGATATTAGCTTGTATTGGTCTAAAGGTAACCACACACAAAAGCATCTTATCATTCTGTTAGGCAGGATCAAGCCCTGATGATATCTTTTTCTTGCACCCCAGATGCACATCCACTGAATAGTATATGTTTACTGTGCTCCCCATAGATCTGTACAGGGCCAATATGTACTTGATGACTGCTACAGTGGTCAGCTGTAATTGCTCATAATATGCAGGGGGCAGTAAGATATTACTAGGATAGTCAAAGCTTTTGTAACAGACAATAGGAATGCAGTAATCACTAGGAGCATGTCAAATGCATGTGAGAAGAATGTCAACTACAAGTCAAACGCACCTATAAGTGAATTCTGAATGATCTCAGGAGTGTCTCAAACTGATGTCAAACTGATGCCATTGACACAAGCCCATATGTTTGGTAGTTCTGGGTCTGTGACTTGTATTGAATCCAAGGACAGCAAGACAGCTTGTACTCCTAGAAGGAGGTCAGTGTTGGTAACTCACATATTTTTCCCATTGCAGATTTCCTTAAAATAATTACAATAAGGGCTTGGTGTAATGGCATCAGTTAGACTCAGTTGCTTCTGAGATCTTTTAAAATGTATTGACAAGTGCATTTGACCTGCAGTTGAGCTCATTCTATACTGCTGTTGACCTGCTTCAAGCGGGTTTGCAATCCTATGTACTTGTATAAGGATGCATAAACTTATTTGAAGGGAACAAAGGCCTATTGACAAAGGCACTTAGGAGGTCTTATCTGCACACTTGGTGATTTTTCGAGTTTAAAGCATTTATCATTCTGAGTGCATTAAATATAGTACAGTGAATGTGCAGGCTTAATTTCTCACCTTTATATAATCACTTTTTTTAGCACAATTGTTTGTTTATACTTTTGAATACCAGTTTCCACATAGTTCCATGTCCATGTGCACTTGTATATTGACTTTGTTCATTATCAAAAGAAAAAGAGGAAAGGAAAAATCTTAGCCCATGCAAAAGCACTAGTTAAGATCATCTCATTATTATTATTTGTCTCTAATTGCCCTTGTGTGCATACAATCCCGACAGCCCGGAGAACTGGTGGGTGTTTATTTACTGTCTGCTTTCGAACTTCTAATTCCCAACTTTTCCCCTCCCTCTACAAATGGGTGGCAGCTGTATTGAGCTACAGTGTTTACGTGTTTGATACACACACACACAATTTGATAATTGCAGACAATTGTAGTTGTATTTTAAATGTGAATTCCTATACTATGTAGCAGGTTAAAATAGCGAACAGGTTATTGGTTGGTAACTCTTCCAGCATTATTGTAATTGATACTTTAACTTTCTGCTGGTTAAAACAGTTTTTAAAGCAGTAGTAAACTCTGAAACAAATATATATTGCTCAACAAAGTATTTATTTAATCTTTTGCCCAAGCACTTACAGTCATCATGTTTCCCAATGGCTGACTTTGATTCTTTTAGCTCCAACTTCCTGTCCAGTCCAAGGTCACAAGGGACAGTGCAGTCTACAGCAGCTGTCAATGTGCTAGCTCAAATAATGAAGGAAGAAGCAGAGGGAGGGAAGTGGCTTGCATTGCTGTGTTTTTATGTTGGTGGAGTCACACACAGCTTACTAGCACACTCCATAGGACTCTGCAAGATAAAGGTGCCACCATAAAACAGGATATCAGGGCCAGAGCTCAGGGGACCTATTGATTCTGCAGGAAGCTAACACTTTTAACATCAAGGAGCAGAATCAATTGAAGGTGATGTAATCAACATTTGAAATAGCCTGAATAGCGCTGACAAACGGGTTTTAGATCCAATTACCCCTAGCTGGCAGGAACAAAAAAGTGTTAAACAAGGCCTAACCCTCTCTATAAAAGCCCCTCCTCCTGCTGACTTCCCCAGTCTTTTTGTTCCTGTCCCCCCTAGGACAGGGTTGTTTGTATGTTACTAAAAAGTATTCTTTATTTGCCAACTGATTGATTTCTTATGGCCTTAGGGGAGTTCAGCATCTCTCCCCTGGGAAGTCTCCAAGAATCGGCCCCGTGCAAGGGTGTCCCCTTGGGGAAGGACAAACTTTGTTTCCACGAGAGGAAGCCGGATTTTCCATATAATGTGCAGCCTGTCAGACAGGGAGGGTAAGACTGTTGTGGTTTCACTTACCTGCTCTGCTGTATGATGTCGTTTTCATCCCGGCTGGCTCCCCGCGGTCTTGTCTGTTTGCGATGTGTGGGCAAGACAGGATGGGCAGTAGCGGCTTCAGCTGGCATCTGCGCATTGCGCGGTAGTTCCGTAGTGCGTGACGTCACCGGAGATTCAGTGCCGAATTTGAATTTGTAAGCCATTTACAGGGAAGTGAAGCTGAATTTTTTTCTGTTGGTTTATCCCCCTTTGGATACCCCTGGAGTGACCTATAAGATCGGGATATCATGGACGATTGCCCCTCACCACACCGGTCTGTGGAGATAAGGTAAGGGCAGAGAAAAAAAAAGAGTGCATTTTATTTTTCTGACAGTCAAATCACTTTTATGTTGAGCCCCGCAGAAATTGAATCTTCTTCATCCTCAGTGAAAAGGAGAGATAAATCTACAAGATGTCAGGCTTGTGATGACAAGGCCATGACAGGGGAGAAAAGATTGTGGGGATAGTGCCTTAAAGAGGCAGCAATCACTTCCAATTCTCCCGACATCCTGGATCTTATCCAATGGGCAATAGCCAGAGGGGTGAGGCAAGCTGGCCATTCCCATGAAAGAAAGAGAGCAAACAGTTCCTGATTTGCATTGTCAGATGCATGAAAGGGCAAGAGGAAGTTCTGTCCCCCTCAAGCATACACTTGACGAGGCAGAGACGGAATGAATCTTCCTTTCCTGTGAGTAAGATCACAAAGAAACTCATGAAAGAGGGCTTGTTCACACGATGTCCGGAATCTGTCCAGACCAGAACAGTTCGCTCCTGCACTAAAAACATATCACAATGTATCCCTATGTGTTTTAGGGGCTCCAGTTCACACGAGCGCAGTGCTTTCTGTTCTGGACAGAAAAAATACAGCATGTCACATTTTCTCTGGTCTGGAACGCGTCAAAGAGGCAACAAAAATGCGCTGGAAACGCACTGCACTAACTGAAAAAAAAACTGGAACGTGTCCGGAATGCGGTAAAAACGCATCAAATACGTCAAAAAATGCGCTGCACACATTGCACAGCATCTGCAGATCTGCTCTAGATCTGGACCAGAAAATGGTGTGAACAAGCCCTAAAACCTATACTGTGTTAGGCATGGGCCTTCAGACAGAAGTGGCCTTATTTTCAGTATCAAGAACTTCTAAATTGTGGATAGAAGATCTGGAAGATAATATTAAGAGGGGAGTGAGTGGTCACAGTCTCCTGGATAGGATACACGATATGAACATTAGGCACCTGATTTCGCTACGGGAGCCACAGATGATCTGCTCAAAATCCGTGTCCAAGGGTATGGTATCCTCTGTAGTAGCCCGCCGGGCACTGTGGCTCAGACCATGGGGAGCCGATTCTTCCTCAAATAGCAGCCTATATTCCCTGGCATTCCAAGGCGATATGCTTTTTGGGCCTGAAATTGGATAGCTATATTAAAGGCTATCGATAGCATTAAAGATGTGTTACCTCAGGAGAGGAGAAACCAGAGAAGCTATAGAGATGGCAGGATTCGCCAAAATTATACTACTTTTCATGACTCCAGGACCTACAAACGAAGAGAATCTACTGGATCAATGAAGGTGTCGGTCCAAGAGATGTGAGAGTCGGGGCGAGACTATAACTATTCTCAGATCTCTAGGCAGAATCAATAGCAGACGCTTGGGTACTGAAGATAATCGCCGAGGGATACAAATTGGGGGTCGGATCTTTTCACCAAAAAGGCAGGTTCATAATGACCAAACTCCCAAGGGATTTGATGAAGAAACGGGCTATGTTTGACTTTGGGGGTTCACTTCTATCCCAAGATGTCATAACTGTGGTACCCGAGCAGCAAGAGTTACAGGGGTTCTATCCCATTTGTTCCTAACTCCTGAAGCAAAAGGAGGTTGGAGGCCAGTCTTGGACTTATACCAGCTTAACCGATTCATCCGCATCCGGAAGTTCAGAATGGAGTCCCTCCAAACGATCATACAAATGGTACATCCAGGGATGTGTATGGTATCCATAGATCTGACGGATGCGTACTTCCATGTTCCCATTGCTCCAGATCACCAGAAGTTCCTAAGAATTGGTATCAGTCAAAGGCATTCTCCATTCAGGGCAATGCCATTCGGGCTCAGCACCGCCCCCAGGACTTTTTTCGAAAATTCTGGTTACCGTTGTAGCAGAGATACTGAAACAGGATGTGACCGTTTTCCATTATCTGGACAATATCCTAATCCTGGCAGATTTGGAAAAAGAGGTGATCTCCAGCAGAAATATCAGCATAGACACCCTGCAGAGATATGGATGGTTACTGACCATGGAGAAGAGCAATCTGACGCCGACTCAAGAGATGGTAGCGGCATTCAATAGAAATCTAGCCTCGGTTCAACTGTCCAAGGACAGAGTTCTCAAAATGAAACCGGAGGTGGGCACAATGCAGACAAGCAAGCATGTAACAGCCGAGGGGTTCATGTGCCTATTGGGTTCCATGTCATCAACCATAGGCCTTACTCGGTGAGCCCAATGGTATATGAGACCGGCAGAGTTGTTTTTTCCCAACAGTGCAGGTATCGGAACTAGAGGCAGGGGGTCGCCATTTCCTGCAAGATCAAGATATCCCGGCAATGGTGGTCTCATGACAAAAACCTGCGCAAGGGGTTTTCCATTAGGAAACATCCCGTGGGTCACCATTAAGACCGACGCAAGCGGATTGGGTTGGAGAGCTCACCTGGACAACCTATTCGCACAGAGGGTTATGGACGGAGAAAGGGAGGAACACTTCATCCAATCTACTAGAGCTGAAGGCAGTATTCCAGGCACTCCAGTATTTACAAGAACAAATACAGGAAATTAATCTTCGACAGACTTGTAGGAAGATGAGGCAATCCTCAGGTGGATCTAAGGGCATCTCACAAGAATTGCCATGTCGGCCGATCTCTGTCAAGAATATTCGATCACAGAGCGAAAGGCCTGGGCGTTCTTTCACATCCATGGAATTACAAACTAGCTTATGTCTTTCCCCCCTTTACCATGATCATGGCAGTCCTTCAAAGGATGTGGCGGGAGATGGTGGTGGTTATTGCTGTTATCCCACATTGGCCAAGACGGCCATGGTTCCCTCTCCTGATATCCCTCAGCATTCAGGAATCGGGGCAGATCCCAGTGACGTCGGATCTCCTATCTCAAGGGCCGATCCAGCACCCGCATCCTCAGCACCTCCGTCTGATGGCATGGCTGTTGAAAGGGAAAGGCTGAAAAAGTCTGAATTGTCACAGGAAGTTTTTGTTATCCCGGAAGGTGTCCACTTCCTCGGTATGTTATAGCATGTGGATGGTGTTTTCCACATGGGCAATAGACCACGGCATTGACCTTTTCTCAAGTCTCATCTAAGGCGATCCTGGGGTTCCTCCACACAGGTCTGGACAGAAGGATGAGCCTTAGTTCCCTCAAGGTGCAGGTGTCGGCTATATCAGCCATCACTGGGATCAGGTGGACTCAGAATCAGAGTGTTTCCAGGTTTCTGAAGGCGGTGAGCAAACGAAATCCTCCTAATAGGCTTCTTTATCCGTCTTGGGATGTTCCTCTAGTTTTGGAGGTTCTTCCAGGACCTCCCTTTGATCTGATACAGACTATTTCTATGCAATTCATGTCATACGAGATGGTCTCCTTAGAGGCCTTGGATTCAGGTAGGAGGGTATCGGAGCTCCAAGCCTGTGGTTGTGATCAACCCTTTCTCGTCTTTCATGAGGATAGAGTAGTTCTGAGAACTGTATCAGGTTTCTTGCCGAAGGTTCATGCTAGGGTTCATATGAATCAGGGTATTATCCTTCCCGCTCTCAACTCAAAAGGGATGGAAGGATGTTTGAACCTAGTCCGGTGTCTGAGGACATATGTGGAAAGATGTAAGGACTGGAAAAAGTCCAGAAGGCTGTTTGTGATTCCGGCAGGAGCCAGGAAGGCATTGGCAGCAGCCAAAGCTTCCTTAAGCAGATGGCTTGTGTTCACCATCATTAATGCCTATCAAACAGCGGTAGACTCCCCACCAAAAGGCATCAGGGTTCTTTCCACAAGGACCGTGTCCTCCTCATGGGCAGCAGCAGCTGGAGTTTCGGCGAATCAAAATTGCAGGGCAGCAACAGGGGGTCTACCTTTGTTAAGCATTCTCGACTGGACGTCAGGGCTGCAGCGAATGACCACTTCATTAGAAGTGTTTTGCTCTCTCGACTTGGAGTCGCGTAATACATTTATTTTTCGCATTCAATGATGTTTGTCTATGGATTTTGTTCCCACCCTTACTTCTGTTAGGGTAATCCCCGTTTGTCAGCGCTGCCATGGATATGGCCAGAAAAACAGAAAATGTAATCATACTTACCGTCATTTTCTTTTCCTAGTTATACTCCATGGCAGCACTGGGCTCCCACCCTATGGAGTTATTTAGCTTGTTACTAGACTGGGGAAGTCAGCAGGATCAGGGGCTTTTATAGAGAGGGCTAGGCCTTGTTTAACCCTTTTGGTTCCTGTCAGCTAGGGGTAATTGGATCTAAAACCCGTTTGTCAGCGCTGCCATGGAGTATAACCAGGAAAAGAAAATTACGGTAAGTATAATAAAATTTTCAGTTTTTGACTTTATATTCACTTTAACTGCACTTATATAACACATAGATGCACATTAAATTACAGTAACTTGCAAATGTCACCTCCATTTTTTTTACACCAATCGGCAGATGGTCAATGAGGCAACAGTAACCTTTATAGACACAGTCATAAAATATGTTTGAATACAAGTCATTTATTGTGTGTATGCATTCGGTTGTCTTTTCTTCACATGCTGTTTTGCTGACATTCACCTTATAATAATAATCTGTGACTGATAGAGAGGGTCAATGTGGATTTAAAACTAAAATGTTTCCAATGCATGGAATCTGTGACAATGAGCATGCTGTATTTGATAGTCTCTATAGGAATTAGGGGTGAATTAGTGATAAAATCAGTGCTTCAGCTTTTGAAAACCGTAATTGTTCAAAAGTTCAGTGCTGACAATAGTAACACTATAGCACAAGTTAATGAGACTTTAAATTCCCAGGAAGCAAGAGATGTTGGTTGATCAGCAGTGAAGAAGGCTTCAGCTGCAAAACTTGTGGGAAACCTAAGATGGCAAACATGCTTTATAGATGTGTCTTTTGATGGTGGAAACAGGAAATTAACAGGAGACTATCATTCTCCAGTTTAAAAATGTTCCCCTAAGGATTGGTGATTATGATGCTGAGATTTTTGGAGAAATTGTTTGGCTTCTAGCCTAGTGTAGTAAGGTGGCATAAGAGGCAATAGCTAGTTCCTTGTCCCAGTATCCCAAATATTTCGTTTTTCACGTGAGTAAGCAAGCATGCCATGAATTGCCCTTCATTTATACCCATAAATATAGTTACTATACACACAAGTTTTTGACACTAGTACTTTAGTGTAGAGAACTGGCTTGTTTCTGTTTGCCTCTTCCTGGCATGGGATAAGATAAGCATTCTCTTTAAGGGTTTAGTTCAGCCTTGAAAATTACTTCAGGGCTCAGATTATTTTAGAGTTTGGATCAGAGTTTTAGACATTTTTGTATGGGTTAAGATTCAATTTAGGGTTAGGTTTGGGGGTTAAGTGCTGGTGATGGTTAATTGTAAGGGTGATTGTTAAGGTGGAGGATGGTTAAGTGTCAGAGGGTGCTTTAGGTTTAGGAAAACTTTGTATGCTAAGGACAGTAAGTGGTACTTCAGGGTTTTCAGTTGTTCCTTGTGCCAAAAAGGCCAATGCTTTGTGCCACTTATTTATTTTACACCAGATCTTGTACTGCTGTAATTGTGCAGCTTGTTTAAAGTGGCCTAGAGGGGAATATAATTGAAATTTGGACCTCATTATAATTGTAAATGTTTAATACAGAAATTTAATTTTGACACAGTAGGGTAGGTAATGTTCTATGTGTTGGGTTTAAATTAAGCACTTTGAATTGCTTTTTTAGGATAACATCACTGCAATTACTGTGTTTCTCGCTCTAGTTATTGGTTTAGATTTTCTTGATATACATTTTATTTAACCAAAGCAATGGTGCTTGCGAAGTCAGAAGTCATAAAATATTTTGGTATCTCCATAAGATAACCCGCAGTGCTGAGTCGGACCTCTTAAAGCCTGTATGCATGAAAACGTGTTTGTTTAACAATATATTTATGATTTCTTCTGGATTATTTAAAGTATTAAAAAGGATTGTTACCAATAAAGCACACGCTTTTTTGATTCCCTGTAAATGGGTTAGCAGCAGAGAGTTGTCACAGTAATTTGATGGTGTGCATCTTGCAACATACTTATAAATGTCAGAAAGTCATTTTTCCAAGGTTGTGTATATATATATTACCGAATCAGTGTTCTGCACTTGTGGATAAAAAGCACAAATCTATAACAGTGCTTTGAGTACATACATGCCTTAGGCCTAGTTCTTTCCTGCCAATCCTATTTTCTATCATTGCAGTAAGACTGTAGCCGCCTTTCCATTTGGTTTGTGTTCTCCATTAACATTCTACAGGGCAAATGGATTGCCTTGGTATGTTTCATAACATTAGATTATTACTTTTTCACATCTGCTAAATAAATTGACTGCTTTCTATGTAAGCTATTGAAAGCTCTTGTGCCCCTAAGCAATCTTAGATTTTATCTAAAGAGTTTGGCCGCTGTATTTGTGGTGTATATTTCAAATTTATTTTGCCAAGCTTTTCTTGTATGATAACAGATTACAAAGAGAGTGCAGACCTGAATGTTTTGTTTTCCTTATTGTTTAAGGAAAACTTCAGCTTGAAGCAGTCACATAATGGAGGCAACACATTTTTTCCTTGATACTTCACATTCAATTCTCAATCCTATATGAACTGCGCATGGCTTTTTTATGTTTTTGAAGCATGCTGTGATTTTTTTTTTCCTAGTTTACAAAAAGATATTTAGCTCTAATGGGTCCACCTTTTTCTGCATATAGCTGTAGTACCCATTTCTATTAATTTAATTGGAAAGAGTGTTTTTAAGAGTCATAGTGTCTCCTACATAGACATAGGCTTTACAGCACAATTGAAGTATCACTTTTGTTTTACTTGTTATGCAATCAGTTTGTATAATAAGTAAAGAACATTGCATTGTTTTATCTTTTTATTATGTGTTTGTGCTAATAGTACATGAAGCTGCCCTGTGTTGACAGCATGCTGGAGAGCCAGACCACTGTTCTCACACACAGCTCAGTGGTCTTGATCTCCAGTGGTCTGACACACCCCCTGCACAGTGCTCCAATGAACAACACTCACAGTTCATGAGCAGTGCTTTTAATTAGAGCACATGCAGGGGGAATAAAACAGACACATTGCAGCTTCATGCACTGTTAAGTGCCATCATATTATTTAAAAAATGCCATATTCTTTACATATTATGCAGCCTGACTGCATAACAAGTAAACAAATGAGACTTTAGTTGGGCTAAAATGACACAGCTTAATATCAAGTGCCTGACACTTTTAGTGCATCCAGCACAAGCCCATTTATCCCTAAGGAGAATGGAAGTTTTCTGTACATAAAGCAAGGCACTACAACCCTCTTTGATATACACCACAATGTACTGAACTATTGCCTAGTTCCCATGTGCTTGACAGCCTCTGTGTACAATGTATTTTAAAGGGGGACTTCATAAATGTGATGTGCACATTATACCTGCATGATTTGCCACAAATTTACCCGAAGCTGGTTCCCCTTCATGGCGCGAAAGGTATTTAATTTATATCTTGGGCTATACTGACTAGTACATTTCTCATTACTAGTTTTTGCCAAATGAGGGCAACCAAGGATGATTGTTATTAAAAAGAACAAAGACAATTGTTGCTTAAAAGCGTAATATGTTAACCTAACATTGAAGAAGTGTTTTCATGAATGTACCCTATGTTAATATAACATCGTAGGAGTATTTTCACTAATGCACCCTAAAGTGTAGATCAAGGACCCCTTTTTGCTGCTCTGTTGAACAGCATATGCTTATCACAGTTTGCAAGTCTACTTTAAGTGCCCTGGAAAACACTTTGTTTATATAGTGAATGGGATCTGTTGTGAGAAAGGCCTTACATGCCCCATGAATGTGCATTTTTGTACAGCAGTCTTTCGTAAAAAAGATAATTCGGCATCCTGATTGTGCATGCACGGCTAGCTGACAGTCAATGCCTCCAAATAGCTTTAGAGACATAACTATATATTTATAAAAATTGACAAGTTTGGTTATTCCAGTTTATCAAAATATTGATGGATATTCTCAAAAGTGGCAAGGATGGTATTGTAAAAGCACATTTTAGTTTGAATTTGAGAAACGGTGTTTATGGTTCACAGAATATAACTATAAATGAAATCCGATTTGACAAATGTTTTGACATTTCCTGATGTTTAGCCAATAAACACACAGACTTAACATTAGGAAATACATTGCAAATAAATAGTTCAATCATATTTTTTAAGAACAAATGCCATTTTTTTTAAACATCCTGCCTTCTTTTGAGAATGGCCTTTAGAGTGCTCCTTGTCTATGTCTTTTAGTTGTAACATTTGTTGTATTTGTTTTACTTTCAGCAATGTTCATACCTTGTTCTGCAGAATTTTTAAATGATTAGTAATGTAGCCAGTAGCCTGGCTGCAAACATGCCTACTGTCAGTTCCTTTGTAGTTTGCAGGGGATGTGAATGTTGTCTCTTCGTACGGATTTGCCCAGAAAATCATAAAACAAAACACCAGTTGCAAGATTGCAAGACTGAACTCTTTATGTGATTTAAATCAACTATGTTACAATATTGGATTACAATAAACCATTGAATGATTGTTGTTTTAAGAATGTGATAAGGGTTTTTTTTTTGTGAAAGTTTGTCCAGTGGTAGTATGGGTTGACATTTCCATGGAATTTGTGATCTTGTTTCGCATGGCCTTGACTGAGTGTTAGAGGTGAAGCCCAGGCTATTTCTCTTTATCATCTGGCTGTTATTAGTATGTTCTGTTTACTTTGTAATAACAGCATGCCATGCTTCTGCTCTCATACTTGGCTTTATTCTCTGCACACTAGTCCTGAATAGCTACAGTGCTCAACCGAATTATGGCGCACCCGCTTCACCAGCAGGCACCAATCCAGCTCGACCTGGTGGATTTCCAGGGGCTAACAGCCCGGGCCCTGTCGCTGATATCTATGGAACTGCCAACCAAGATTCCGGTGTTGGTAACTACATTAGCGCAGCAAGTCCTCAACCGGGTTCTGGCTTTGGCCATGGAATTGCTGTAAGTGTCTTGTTTAATCTATATTGTGTACTGTTCATTATTTGTTGTTTTTTATAGTAAGCATTCAAATGGTGAAATGAGCCTTCCATTATAGTGGGATTATTAGCAGTCCCATAAGTTCAGGTTCCTGCATGTTGATTTCATATAGCCTGATAGCCTTTTCACTATTTAGAGTTGATTAAATTCCAAACAAGGAAACTGAAATAATTCTGTGAATTATGAACTTGTTAGACTCTGGCTTTCTTAAAACAGAACTGATAAAATCTCAGGAGCTAGGTTGCCAAGGCAGCGTAAGAAATGACCTAACTTTTTGAAGTATTTTAAAATTGAACTCAGTGGCAGTACATTTTCCTGGCTTTTTAGGATAATACACTGACTCTTAGGCTGGTTTTAAAGTGTGCATTCAATTGCTTAGAAAAGGTATTTTCCCTTCTTTCTAATTTCCTCTCTTATTGCAAAATTGTAAAACTGAATGTTTTTAAGGTTTCAACTAAAATCTGATATTGGAGTCTCTGAACATAAAACTCTTTTAAATTTAAAGACATTTAACAACTAACACTGTGTTAATACATATTTGTCCCAGGTAAGATTATAAATGAATAAAATAACAGTTATTATAGTGAAATGATTGAATACAGTGAGGGTTAATTATTGGTAGCATAGCTCAAAGTCTCTTATTTTGACCCTAACCTTAAGAAGGAAGTTGGCATAATGACATCAGTGAGGAATTTTTACAGAAGCGATAGATCTGCCATTTTATTTAAAAACTGTATATGAAAAAAACTAATCCAAGAAATTACAAGAAGTATTTTAAACATCCAAAGAACTTCAGGCTTCCCAGCAAAGATCAGTGTTATGACTTCACAATCAGAAAGACACTGGGCAAATTAAACTCTTTAGTAGCAGAACCACTTCCAACCAAGTAAAATGTAAATTGTCTGCCTGGATGGTCATCTGAGAAAATGTATCTTTGGACATAAGAGGACATTTTTGGTCCTATTATGTCGGGTGTAAAGCAAGCACAGCATTCCACAGTCAGAACTCCATACCAACAGTCTAACATGGTGGTGCTGTTCTGTTGGTCTAAAGATGCATTGCTGCCTCAAGTTTTGAATCATTTGCCATAAATGAAGTAGCTACTAATCTTGCTTTGTATGAGAAAGTTCCTAGGGAACTGCCTGGTCATTCATATGTAAATTGAAAATAAAACATAGTTGGATCATGCAGCAGGCCAGTGATCCAAAAAGAGCAATTGTACATTAAAATGGTTGAAAAGAAGCAAAACTGGAGCTTAGGATATGCTAGTCAGTCAGGCTTAAATCTAACAGAAACTATAATGAGCTGGTTCCTGCACTTCCTCTTAATCTTGCACTTAGTGCTGGCAGATGTACTCTTCCAAAATATGTTCTTACATGATCTACTAGCAAATATCTAGTATGTGGGAATTCTGCCACAAACCTTTCATATCTTACAGGCCATGAGTTAAAACTGGGGATGGAACCATTGTTTTTAAATTACAGCAACAGTGTAAGGAACCATGTTCTAAAATGTCTTCCCAGGGATGTAAAAGAGTAATACTGAATAATAGGACGCATTTGGATGCAATCAATGCAGGTAAAGGTTCTGCAACCAAATAAGTTTAAGGGGATGAATTGCTTTTACAATTAACTGCAGTTGATGTGGATGTCATGTAATTGTGAATAAAATACATGGATTAAAAAAAAAAGTATAAACATTCAGTGTCCAAAATTTGCAATAACAGAGAAAAAAACAGATTAGCCCAGATACTTGTTATGGCTACATTTCATCCATTTATTTCTTTAAGTAAATCTGTGGTCATGTTATAAATATATTATGGACATTTAGGGTTCATTTACACCTAGGTCTCCTGGTGCTAACATGAGTTGCATTAAAGAAACCCATTAAAATGGGCTGCCAAAAATCAAATATGAACCATTATTTGCAAAGCAGTGCACCACAACTATTAGGGTGCCATTGAAAATAATTGGCACCACGATGCACTGATGCATGTACTGTGTGGTAATGTGTGTGCCAACTTGTGTACATTGGCCGTTACAAACATCAGAACCTCCACCACCAGCATTCACTTTCTGATTCATGGCAATGTGCCTTGGTACCCCGGAATAGCTCCAGTAAGGCAAAGGAGACCATTTTACCATGGATGCTGGCTCTGGCCTGCATCCCCCTGCACCTTGCTTTTGTTTAAATAGGCTGTCCATCATGATGATGGACCATAATTGTAGCATGGACAGTGGGAGATGCAGGTGGGAGCCAACAACCGTTAGTGTTGGTCTCACTTAACCTTTCTTGAAGTCAGAGACGTCTGATCAGAAAGAGCATGCCTGGTATCTGAAGGTGTGAACTATACTTTGTGTGTGTTTAATGTGTTTTATGTGTTTGCAGATTCACTTTAGCTTGTGGTTTCCTTCATTAGAATTACAGATAACATATATTTTGCTCTCAGATTCAAGACTCGAGCTGATTCTCACTATCATACAAAGCATAATTGTGTGGAACGTAGATAGGCTTTTTAAAAGTATTTCTTTTTTACTGTAGGTAACTTGAAGATAAAGTCTCTGACTTCAAATAGACTACACACATATTTTTTTAAATAAAGACAATAATAGATTAGACATTTAACCCCTGGTTTATATAGCTGTGCTCTGTTAACACACATATTGCTACAGCAATGAGTATATTACATGCGCTTTTCATTATAGACCTCACTTAACCTATTGGCACAAAGCCTTATTGTTTAATATCTTTCCCTGAGATTACTAATAGACTTGTTTCAGACCTGCACACTTCACTGCCTTAAATGTAGCTAGTAATATGAAAGCAATAGAAACTATTGGTTGTTATTCATTCATCCATTAAGGTCTTGGTGACCATCTTTTTCCCAGCATTTGGTCTTAAACCAGAGTGTTAAATATTTATTGCCAACATAATTAACAATGTAGAAGACATGGAGTATTTCTATCCTGCAAGACCTTGTAAATTTAAGTGTCCTCAAGGTCTTGGAAATAAAGAAAATCCTTCCCTTCATGTTTTGCTTTTTTCCAGGTATTGTCAGTTATTATAAATGATAATACTGCAACTCTGCCAAAAGTCTTTGAACCTTTGTAACTCTGCAAATTTTGAACCTGGTTTCACTAATGAAAAACAAAAGAGTTTTACTACAGTTATTATAATACATTTGACTTCAGTAAGACTACTTGTCCTCTGCTGCCTGTATGGGAATACTGGCATTAAAGCACACCTAAATATTAAATACAATTAGAGTAACAAGCCAACATGCTTTCAAAGAAACCCATGGCCTTGTGGACTCTTGTTATATCATTAAATATTTAACAAAATGATAACTTAGGAAACCACAGAATGATGAAAATATCAGGTAATAATAACATGCTAGTTTTTTCAGAATTTGTGTACCTATTTTAGTGCAATTGTTAGTTCCATGTATTTTACAAATTTGAGAGTCTAGTCCTCTGCTCTCCTAAGATACTCCAATAAATAAGAGGGAAGATACACTTCTAAATCTTCATTTTTATTGGAAAGTGTTTTTTTCTTTGTGGAGCAGACACTGAATTCCAGTCAAAGATTCTTTAGCATTTGCATGCATGTTTTGATCTACTGTCTAACAAATAATTTTAAGTTCTGACTGTTTTCATCTGCAAAGCTTAAATGGAAATACTAACCTATTTTAAAGCCAATGAAAACAATAAATTGTGTTGTTCTGCTGTGCCGCAATGATGTATAAATCTAGATGGAAACTTAACTTAGCCAGTTTGCATGCATTTTGTTTCAGCAAAGTGTTTCTGTATGCTGTATGATGGCATGGATGTGCATTTAATTATCCTAAGCTGCCAGTCATAACACTCATGACACAATTATTAATACCGGCAGATAAGCTGAATTGTGAAATTGCATGATTGGGAGGGGGGTGATAAAACTTATAAACTAAAACACATTTTTATTTGGTATTGACATATTGCTATGTACATAAACATTTGTGTATTTATACATATTTTACAGTTCAGTTAATGATATTATGGTGTTTTTAGGATGTGGTACATCACTGACCCCCTTTTAGTTATCGTTTATGTTTTCCAATATCCTTAATGACCCTCTTAGCTTTCCAGGATAATGTTGACCCCCTCAGATATGTCATCCTCACTCCCTTTAGACTAGTTGTCAAACAGTAATTTAAGTTCACTGTTTCCTTTACTACCAAGTGTTACAGTGCATTTTGATCAAGACAAATCCCATACTTATGGATATCTTTTATTTTGCAATGTCTTTGTTTTAGAAATGTTTTCTTTTATTTTAATTGACATTTGACTGGAAAACATGCCCATTAAAATTACAGGCTAAAATTTCATAAACATTAAACTATATTTAATTGTAATAGTTTGCTTGCCAGTTTCATTCACTTACATTTTAGCACCACCAAGGGAACAGACACTGTAGTCTTTTGGAAGTGATGTGTTCAAACTTTCACCAATTAATTCATTTTTTTTTAAGTTAATTATGTAGTTAAAAAGTTTTTTACTCAAGTCAGAACTAAGAGATTATACAGGCTAATGAAACATACCTGTAACAATGTCTGCACTAGTATCATAAGCCTACATACATGTTTTTACACGGCTGACTTTTTTTTTTATTATATAGCACCATTATTCAGACATATCCACAGTGCATGTTTTCCAACTGGCTTCACAAAATCACGGGTGTAATAACTAGTAAAATACATCTTTGTTGTGAGCTGAAAGTGTGGAAAATATTAAATGTAGTTTCCACATTTTATAAATAGGGTCTTTTGTGTTTTCCCCCATCCCCCATGTCAACATATTAGCACTTATAAATGTGCCGTTTCTCTCAACTTTATTTGTACTACTGGGGAAATTTGAGAAGGGAAGGAGACGCTTTTGTTGGCATGACTTGGGATAAGAATTGCTGAGGCTTATGCAGTAATGCAGTACAAAATGCATTCATATGCAAGATGCCGTAATCTACAACAACCATTCAGATTTTGATAGTCATTTCAGTGAAAGAATACATTCTGAATGCTTGATGCGGGTTACTTATTATACTTTGCACTGCATTTATAAATAAGCCTGTTAATGTTACCATAGTTTTGATTGTGCATATTTCTGAAGTCTAAACAGATATGCATCAGTAAAACTATTGAGTACGCATTATTGATTGAATTACCAGATGATACATTTTTATGTAAGAGCATCTCTTACTGTATGTTAAATGTTTTAAAAAAAAATCCAGCCAACATTTGTGGTCCCTTTAACACCTGTCCCACTTTATATATTACTGTAGCACACGTGTTGACTCATACCTGCTTCTAATGTTCAATGCAGTCACGGTTTATAAAACTTAACCATTTCTAACATAGCATCAAAATTGAATGTATTTCTGCTTAGTGCAGTAATTATAGGCCGGTGCAAGCCTGTTTTAAGTGTTTTATTTAACACAGAACCCAAACGCAGACCAACTAATCCTGTTTTGAATAATAACTAGAGTTTTGCCAGCCTCTTTTTTTTTATGGGTAAAAGCACTCTACATACTTTACAGTGTTTTATATCCTTTTTGCACAATCTCCATACAGTTTTCCTGTCTTAGCAGTTGCTGCATTTTCTTGTACAGTGTCAGTTCAATCACTAACCCTTTGAACCTGGTCGAATTCCTTTTCCGATTATCATGTCACCATAGTAACCTTAAAAATCTCATCTAGTTGGCTTGTACTATCAAATGGGAAGCATTACCATCCAGCTGGCAGCAGTACTAAGGTAAATTACCCTCTCTCACCCCTCAAAACTTGTCTCATTTCATACCTCACCTACTGGAAAAGCTCTCTGTGCTTTAAAGCTTGACTAGTGTGACCTCTGTGCTGCTCAGATGAAAGCCTAGTCTTCAGCTTGCAGTTTCACTCTGCTAATATTTCTCTGCAGGGCCATTACAATGCACAGATGAGGGAAGATTGGCAGCTTTTCTTAGTGGTTTTTTTTACTTGTAGTTAATTTTTTTTATTCTAGGACATGCTAAGCAATCCGTGGCTTCCCAGCTGTTGTGCTAAAACTCACAGCAGCAGCTACAGGTTGCCTAACTCTATTGACTAAACCCATAGAGATGTTAATTTTCTTTACCACATGCACCATTGGCACAGCTGCGCTGTGCAGAGTATAACGTTAATAAATGGACTCTGTGGATCAGCAGCTTTATGTATGAAAATGCACATTCATGCCAGCCCTTCAATATCAAGATGAACTGCATAGAACTGTACTGTTGAATAGGGCACTGACAAACTCAACAATTGTACACTTTTAGGGGCCTTTGATTGCAACGGCTTTTACAAATGGATACCATTGAAACGTTTCAGGTGGTTGGTTGCCATCTCACTTTGAGGTATTCTCATTTCTACCATTGTATTTTATAGAAGTATATTCATGTAATCTGCTATCTCCTTTTTATCACCTCATAACCATGTCACCTTTATAACCTTTTACTGTCTAACACCTGTCTCACTTTTCTTATTACCATAGCACCTATCTATTGAATTATGCCTGCTTTTACTGTACAGTGCAATCAGCCTTTTCTACTGTACAGACAACTTGACTTTACTATACAATCAGCACTGAATCTGATTCTCTGGGAAGTTGAAGGACTGTTTTTATCAGAACATAAAAACTGATCGTTTTATTACAGAAAAGCGGTATACCACAGGGAAAGTATCTAGAAGATAGAAGTTTGTAGAAGTCGGTGCTGCCCATTATAACCAATCAAATTCTAATTTTTATTTTCTAACCCACTATTTAAAAGTATAAGCTAGGATGTGATGGGGCAGCACAGGCATGTATCCTAGGATGTGATGGGGCAGCACAGGCATGTATGTAAGTCATTTTTTACATAAAGTCCCTTATTGTATATATATATATATATAATTACTCTGGTAAATGTTTATTTTGGTTTTGTGTCAGTGTGTTTGCAGCATTTGTTCTACAGACAGTTTGCATTACTCAATGTTTAATAACTGTAAAGCTGGAAACTGTTGTAAACACTATATTATCATGCTGTGTAGGAACAATATATTCTGAAGTGTACATATGAAGAGCAGTAGCTATGCACATACACCATTAGGAACAATACACCTATAACAGTAAATAGCAGTTTTGTTGCAACTAACTAGATAAGAGTTACATAGAATTGAGGCCATATGGTCTGCATGCAGCCATTATGATTAGGGTCCCGTTAATAAAAGAACCAAAAGTTCACCCACATAAATCCCTCTAGCACAGGAGGCCCACCAAGGCATTTGGCAAAAAAGACAAAAAATTATCCAATATCCTTGGCATTTCGTGCTCTAGAAAATCATGAAACCCATAACTTTAAGGAGAATCTCCTTCCGTTCCAGCATGATGTGCTATTTATTTTAAATGTCAACATGAAATTGATGTCTTTAAATTGTCCCTCTGGGGTACACTTAAGCATGTATTTGCTAATCTTTGTTGTGTTTAAGACAAGTAAAGCTTGTCTGAATTATTTTCCATGCACTTTTGTTCTCACCTATGTCAACTTTGTGCATCATATTGCTCACATTGTTCTTTTTTTTAGCGCTGATAAGTTAAAGTTTATCTAAACACAAAAATGGAATTCCTTTGCAAATTAAAAGTCCTTAAATGTGGTGGTTGCATTAGTTCCCTTTTTTCAGGCTAAGAACATATTTAGCAAGTACAGAAAATACCTGCTGATCTTGCCAGAATGTAATGTCAACACTTTCAGCTGAAAAGACATCAAAAACAATGTTTTGTTCTCTTTTGTAAACTGCTAGTTTATGAGTCCACCATGTAGAGTAAAAGAAATAAACAAAGTCAGACAAAGTCCAACCTTTGTGACATACCATACCATTGAGTAGTATGTGTAGACACAAAGTTATTCTAAACATTATCAGGTTAAAATAATGGGTAAAAAGCCTAAAAAATAGAAAGCTAATGCAACCACTTCATCTAAGGACTTGTGAGCTGCGATACATTACATTCTGTTTTTGTATTTAGATAAACTACAGAATGTGTTTATATTGATCTGTATGTTAGAATTCATTAGAGTAGATTGTGCAAAAAAATGTAAACACTAGCTACTAGTTCATTTTAAACACTGGTATTAAGCAAATATATTAATGTTGGTTAGAGTAACCAGTCAACTGTTAAGAGAGTGTCTTTTGTCTAAACATTTTGGTGCTGAATAGTGTTCCTTTTTTCTTTCTCTGAAAAATGGGAAGTATGCACAGTTAGTAAACATTCTGCATGGTGCAAGACAAGTCTTTAAACAGTAGAGGCTCCTAGTCCAAAACACATGTGTTTCCTCTACAGCCTGATACCCATCACAAGAGTGAGAATATATTCTTTGCGGATATGTACATTGAGGGGGAAATTACTAGGCATTAGTGGGAGCGTAGCTTTGTAGTAGTGTTTATTGTGGTAGCATTTTGTAGAGAGTTATGATGCTGGGTCTTGTTTGACCTTGTTTTGATGCTACTCCTTCCTCTGTCCCAGCTGCCAGTAAAATACCTGGTGATGTCGCCTCCTCTGCACAAAGGATGTGACACTGCTCGGGCTTTGTGAGTGGCCACTAGGTTAAAGCACTGTGTAATGGAAGGAGATCACATGTTCCTCTATACCTGGAAGCACAATCTATTTTGCACCAGCTGCTACAAAGTAAGGAGCATTGGGAAATTGTAGGTAGCGCTGAGCAGGTGAGTATCAGTAGGCTGGGAGGGCAGCTCATAATGGACACATTCTCTTTGCCTGAATGGGCAAAGTGACAGTGTCTCGTAAAAAAAATACACCCATTTTAGTGTAGGTGTGAGGTATAGACATTACTACTGTACTGCACAATTATAGGTGGTACTAACACAAAGCAAAGGTTATAAATGATTTGTACAACAGATTAAAATTTCAGTAACACAGAGTCAAGTGAGCATTTTAATGACCTGCACTCCTAGTCTCTTTACATAGGAGTTCATGGTAAGTTCAACAGTGACAATGGTAGGTTGTAAAGTGTGTGTTGTAAAGTAGCCACTGCTCCAAGCTCACTCCGTGATGGACCACAATCTCAATATAAATTTCTGTTTCTGAATGCCTGTGCCCCTGAAGTGTATTTTCACTTTTACAGTAAAATTTGAGAAAACCCCACTACAGACACTCCGTTTACGATGGTGTTACTTTACCCATTAAGCAGAGGAGTGTACTGTACTCCTGCGGTCAGCAGCAGACAATGGGGAGCAATGACCAGACTGTTATTGGCTATTTTAAATTGCAATAGCCAATAGCAGGCTGGCTATTGCACCTGCTCACTAAGCAGATTAGCAGACCTGAGAAAGAACTTTCTGTCTCAGGTCCACTCCTCTTAGTGGACCTGAGCCTGCTATTGGCTATTGCAATTAGCATTTCCTGAAGTTTACATTCACCTGCTTGCTGTGGACGCTAGCCGTCAGGTGAATGGGTAAGCAGAGTGCCTTGGGGATGGTTTCTTGAGAGTTACTATTAACTCTCAAGCAACCAGAAACAACAGTAATCCAGCACCTACCGATCCCCATGGGTGCCGAATAACTTGGAGTTTAATGTACAGTAAACTCCATCGTAAATGCAAAAAATGGTAAGTCAATCGTTCACAACCAGAGGAGCATCTGTATATGTTTACGTATTGCACTGGATGCCAGCACAGGTCACCGCATGGCAGAGCAGTGCACCACACTGCTGTGCGGGGACCTCAATGGAGTGTACAAATTGTACACTACCAAAAAATTAAAAAAAATGTAAACAGTGACAGCTACAGTAGTTTGCAGTACAACGCACACTATCTGAGCTGCCACGAGGCACTAGCTCATCTGGTAAAATGCAGCATTTTAGTGGACTGACAAGTGTGAATGAGCCGTAAAGGTTGACATGGAGTCCCACAATTTTGCGCCCAAACCTAACATTCTGTATTTAAAGACCATATCCCTTACTTGACATCGACATTTTAGTTTGTCGATGTGTGTAATAGCCACTGCAGTTGGGTAGAACTGTGTACATTGAAAGGAATACCTCACTAGTGAAGTCCCTTATAGTGAGAAGCCAACATGTCATTTTACCTAGCTACTATGCAAAACTAAAAAAACAAAATAGTTTAGGGAAAAGTGCCCTTTAAACAGTAAATGCTGTTTACATGCCTGCAATTTAATACATGCAGTGCCGTCCGTCCGTTTTTTTACTACGGGCGGACGGCAAGAGGTTAATGTAGGATTGTATAAACAGCTCATTAATTAGATATATCAGCAATGATCAATGTTTTCCTGAATTGCATGGCAATAACTCTTTGGTTTTTCATTGGTTTTCTTACAGTAAATGGCTTTCATATCATATACTTCCTATTTGCCCACAAGGCTTCTTTGTATCAAGAAAAAGACCACATTGAACCTGTGATTGTTTAAATTATTTTCATATCCTAATAAACACTGCACTTTTCTGAACAAAGCCTGACAGCTTAGTTCTTAGACTCAGTGAATACCACAATGAATAATAAAGTCATATGCCAATATTTCTTTCATAAGATGACATTCACCTACTAATAATTATGGAACAATTATGCGAAATTAAAAAATTATTTAAACGATACAAAATCCAATTTAACACATCACCTTAGCATTCTGTATCTGGAACACTGCCAGCTTTCTAACCTTTTCTCTAGGTTATTTTGGATGAGTCTTTTTGTTCTTTGCCATTTCTGTTGGACTCCTTCTTGCATTTACTGATTCAAGTTATGCTCCTAAACTCATAATTTGTTAATTCCATATGTTACCATTATTTACATGCTGCTAAATTCAGGGTTAAAGGGTCAGTCCAGTCAAGGTAACATTTTATCTTTGGAAAGGTGCTGGCATTTTGAATAGTTTCCGGGAAAATGAACCCTATTGGTGAAATCTCTGCACTTGAGTTCCCATACCTGGCCAATCATTAAGACCATTACAAGCAGGTCTTGCTTACCTTTTTTCACATTTTTATATTCCACTGAAGAAGTCTATGATTGATGGCAAGGTTTTCATCATGCCATAACACAAATCTTAATTGTGGATGGACCTTGTTAAGTTTCTGTAATGCACAGGTAATAGTTTCTTTATAGGACTACATTGTTAAATGTTCATATCTTTATAAAGATTGATGTCACAGATTAAAATAGAACTATGATCAAATGATACAATTGAATATGTGATGTAGGCCGCACATAACAGTAAGACTGGGTTCACTGGTTTCTTATTACCTCTGGAACATATTGTAAATATTTGTTGGTCCTGACAGTAGAACTTTTGGATAGACAGTGCCTTTGAAAGGGTGGCAATGTTATATCTCCTCCAGTGAAATCACTGCAGCATTTTCACCCTTGATACTGCTCTAACTTAGATGTTGGCACTGTTTAGAGCCCTCACATTAAATAGCTACACTTAACTCTGACCACAACAGTTTAGCTTGATCAGCAGGAGCTTAGGGAAATCTGTCCCTCCTACACACACCCCCAAGCACTGTTGAGCTGCATACTGGATAAATCCAGTTTTCAACTGCATTTACCATGAGAAAATATGGAAATAACCCTTAACATGCTAACTTGTATTAAACATGCCTGTGTATTAATCTAAAAGGAAATAAAATAGCCTTTAGATGGAATTGCATATTAATTTCAAAGTACATGATCATCACCACCAAAATGTATGACCTAGTGTGTCCATAAGTGCTCTCATCATGTACCTGTTTTGATATCGCAAACCAAAATGCAGGGAAGGGGTGGCCTGTATAGGGCTACCCTGGGGGAGGGGGTAAAAATGTATGTGGAACAGTGCTGATACTTTCCCTTTCACACCAAAGAGCAGGTAGGATGCTAATTACTTAAAGTGTGCACCTTATTTCCAGTCAAGTAAATTTTAAACTGTGCTAGGTCACAATAGAATGTTTTATCTATCCCCCTGCCCCTTGTTCTTGGGGTGACATAAATCATATTTTCTTCATTTAGAAATATTTTAAACAAAATCTGCAGATGTACAAATATTGTACAGGACTTTAACCTCTTTATAGCAGTGTAATGCATATATGTAGTAGCACAGCAAGTATGCCTTAGTGCTCAGCTGCCACATCATATGTTCATCACATCATTCCTGAATGGTAGGGAAGGCGGGCGGCGATTCATTACCCACCCCCCAGCTTCCTGATTGTCCAGAAAGCCAGCTCCATGGCCATCAGGAAGCCGGGCAGCGTGTGATGACTCGCCGCCCGGCTTCCTGATTGGTCGGAAAACTGCCCAATCAGGAAACCAGCTAGTGAGTCATTACCTGCCCCCCCCCCAGTTCCTGATTGGCCAAAAAGCCGGCTCCATGCTTTTCCTCATCACCTGGTGACAAGGGAGCATGAAGACAGCTTCCTGGCTAATCAGGAAGCCTGGTGACGGTCATTACATGCCGCCCAGCTAACCAGGAAACTGAACGGTGAGTCATTAAACGTTTCATTAATGGGACTTTCGGTATCGCGAGTACCGGAAAAAAATATATCGGTACTCGTACTCAATACCGAAAAAACAGTATTGGTGCATCCCTGATAAATATATTTATAAACTCATTTTATTGTGTTCTGCATAGTCAAATTACGACCTTAGTATTCTATTATCTTTTATCAGCTCAATCTTTTTTTAACAAGGTACTACACTAATGGCACAAGCTCTATTTCACAAGCTGCTCTATACTCTTGCCTGAGAGAACACTGTAAAGTGATTACCTTAAAAGAAAATAAAGGAGTAACCAGATGTTTAAATTCATCACAGTATATTTCCTTGTAAATTCCAGTCATTTTGCATAAATGCCTCCATTCCTGTCATTCAAAATGCTCTTTAAGCACCTTGTTCAAGAATAAAAAAACAGCAGCAATTTTTTGTGAAGTATTAAACTAATTTTCTCTTGTGAAGCTGCAATAATATTTAGGCATTTTGGCTGCTTCCTTCATTTTGAAAAATTGCTCGGCTACCGACATGTGGAAATTACAGTGTAGCGGATTTGATCTGCCTGTATTTTAGAAGTGCTTGTAATTTTTCCCCCTAAAACACAAACTGAACTTTTAGGTTTCATTCCCCAATGTGTATTTTTAAAGCCTGTCCATACTTTTGAGGTTACAGATTGTTTTTTTTATGACCTTCTAATATATAAGTGGCAGAATGTTAGAAAATATTAAAGGCCAAGTGGTTTTAAAATCACACAGCTGTGGCTGGAGAAAAGAGTTACAAAGCATGCCTGTGTTAAATTAAAGTTCTTAACCTCTGTGTGTCCTGCTGTTGAAAATTTTTTCTCAGTAGACCCTACCATTGAAATACTTCAAGCTGAAATAATTCATACAGCTTTTGGCATTCAAAAGTGGCGATTAAAGGGTTTCTCCAGCTGAAGCTGCATTTCACCTGCCGTAATGCTTCTAGATAGATCAATAGGAATACAGTGTGAACACATGCTAAATACATTTCAAGTTTATTGTCACTGCTTCTCAAGCGGCATTGTAAATAGATTGCTGCAAAATTGATGTAATGTAAAGCATGTTTAACAAATTGTTTTACTAATTTATGTGTTATTTTAAAATATGATACATTACCCATGCAAGACATTGCAGGTTTATTTGAACAAAAGCAAGCCAGATAGGTAACAGGAGCTAGAGCAGCTGAACTCATTTTCTGATTTCCAATGTAATAGGACAAATATGGTTTCTTTGGTAAGTTTTTTGGTAACCCCAACGCAACCCTATACTTTAATAAGATCAGTGATCTGTGCAGCCATGCTGACTAATGGCTGGCTCTGGCCATGCTCATCCACTGCTTCTCCTGCCATTAGATAACTACAAGCTTTTTCTCAAGCTAGCCTTAGTGCTTCAGTGGTAGCTGTATATTGGTGTACTTGCTTCCTTCAGGCAAGGTATACCAGTGAGATTAACACTTTGCTTATAGTTTTTTTTTTAAAACCTTTTTAAGAATTTAATAGAATATTTAATGTACATTTGTTTGTTTGAGCAGATATGCAGACTCCAGACTAGCAAATCAATCCACAAGGTTTAATATCTCACTGGATCAGGTTGATTTTAGAAAATAGAGGATACAATCTCCCATTAGCACAAAGGCTTTAAGCAGATCGTGCCCCCCTCCCCTTCCCCCCGTAGCTGATTAGCTCTAGACTCTTCCACATCTTGGCTGCCCCAAGAGTGAGGTCTAGCTAATTGTGGAGTTCATACAAAATGTATCTGCCCATTAGTGAACTAATGACACAGTAGATTGGATGTCTTACACATTTGTTCCGACTTAAGCATAGTGATAAAAAAACACTACATATTCCATGCTAGGGCTTCTCCTCAATAAATACAATTATATAGGTTTATATTTGAGAGAAAAGTTCTTCATTCGGCAGCTTCTGGACATATAATAAATTAAGGCATATTATACGTTTATTTTATTAATAGAACATCAAATCCAAAGAGGCCAACACTGTAACAGCTTTTTACAATGTTTCCCCTGATTACGGGAAATCAGAGCATGGAAAATGTGGAGATAGACCTATTGTGGGATGATGTCTGTATGAAATTATTGTAAATCTATGATACATTTTATTTAAAAGATTACTGCACCTTCAGTACAGTTATCCTTTGAATAGCTAATCCCTAGTCCTTGACGTCTACATTTTCAATAGTACAAGATATACACACACACAAACACAACTGGAGAGGTAGCACTCTGAGGACTGCAACTACCTCTGTCTCTTCATCTCATAAACCTGGACTATTAAAGTACAGTTATCCTTTAAATAAACAGTACTAAGATATGTTTCCCTCTTTTTATTAACTAACCATAGGGGTTGGTTTCCTAAAGACAAATAGGCTGTTGACTTTGCAATACCCAAGCACGTGCAAGGAAAATATTTAAAAAAAAACTATTTTTGCTCACTTGTGATTTAATGAAAATAAACAATTTCCTTGCAAAGTGAACATCCTATTTGCCTTTAGTAAATCAATCCTATAGTGCCACAGTGAGTTGTAAAGAATCCAGTTGACTCCTTTACCAGTTCAGTGGGGCACAGTGTAAAAACCATACAGACTTGTATTAAGTTAGCAGAGAGTAATGGTGGATAGTCCATGTGTAGTATGTTAAGCTGAAATTACATATTGACGCTTTGTGAATAATAGTCACATGAGCAGACTAGGAGAACTACGAATGGGGCAGATTTTAATTATTCACTCATCTTTATTGTCAACATCAACTCATTATTCTCTGATGTTTGCAATGCATTATTTCATATACTCCGGCTGTCCTAGGCATATGTGAACAATAGTATCTTTCTGTACAGGCTATATCTATTTAGCCAGCAAACATGTCATATTACATTAAAGCCAAGATATGCTACTGTGGAAGCCGATTGCTATCTACTCTACAAATAATACCACTGTGTTTGGATTTTGTAGTCCAACAGCCAAGATTGTCCAACAAACATGTAAAAGATGTGCAGAGGGCGTTAATACTTTGCTCTATAACCTAAGAATCCTATTTCAGTTACACTTTGGAATTTTCTCACAAATGCTCAAATGTAGTAAGACAAGGCAAAAATAAGAGTAACATTTGTAGTTTATTGCTGCTCCCTCTAATATTGCTGTCCTGGGCTCAGTCCACCTATGCCCTTTAGTAAATCTGACATTGTCTGCAACATGCTTGCACCTTGGAAGTTTGAAGGTCTTTTGAAAACAATTTGTACAAATAGGTATTTTTACATCTTAAATGATTGGAAAAGTGTTAGCTAATTTTCACCAAGTTGAATTTTAATTCTTTATTATACATTTCAATTATGTATAGCTAGCTTTTCCTGTGCCTTCTTCCCACACTAGCTTCAGCCTCTGTTGTTTGGATTGTGACATAGCTGTATGTGGACATTTCCTTTGCCTAATTAGTATTAGTCAGATGTATGTTTTAGGTAAACAAATTTATTTTTCTTTCTTTAAGCAAGATAAAGTGTGCAACTGTAAATTATCAAAAGAGATTAGTTAATAATACTTGATGGACCATATGGTAGCTAGGTAATTAAAAAAAATATGGATTTAGAATACGCTCTATTAAAAATCTACTTTTAATGTTATTTTTTTATTTTGCTAGCTCCCCCCTCCTTCCTTGTTTTTCCTATGTAGATCTCTAAATACATCTACAGGAATAAGTTGTGACATGTTGTAATACAGCCCCAATTCGCTGTGTAAAATCTACATATAAAAACAGAATTTAATGATTTGCAAATCTCTTAAACCCATATTTTATTCACTATAGAAAATAGAAAACATATCAAATATTTAAACTGAGAAAATGTACCATTTTAAATAATTTTGAAATTGATGGCAGCAATGCGTCTCCAAAAAGTTGGGACAAGGCCAGGTTTACCACAGTGTAGCATCCCCTCTTGCTTTAACAACACTCTGTAAACATCTGGGAACTGAGTAGACCAGTTGTTGGAGTTTTGAGAGATAATTGTTGTCCCATTCTTGCCTGATATAGGATTCTAACTGCTCAACAGTCCTGGGTCTTCGTTATCGTATTTTTCATTTCAAGATGCACCAAATATTTTCAATTGGTGAAAGGTCTGGACTACAGGCAGGCCAGTTAAGCACCCAGACTCTTCTACTACAAAGCCATGCTGTTGTCAAAGATGCAATATGCGGTCTAGCATTGTCCTGCTGAAATATGTAAGGTCTTCTCTGAAAAAGATGTCATCTGGATGGGAGCATATGCTGCTCTAAAACCTGGATATATCTTTCAGTATTGATGATGCCTTTACAGATGTCCAAGCTGCCCATTCCATATGCATTATTGCACCCCATACTATCAGACATGTGGGATTTTGAACTAGGCGCTTATAAGCCAGAAGGTAACTTTCCTTTTTAGTCCAGAGGATGCGGCACCCATGGTTGCCAAAAAGTTACATTTTGATTTGTCTGACCACAGAACTGTTTTCCACTTTGCAACAAACCATTTTAAATTAGCTTTGGCCCAGAGAGGATGGCAGCGTTTCTGGATGATGTTCAGATATGACTTCTTCTTTGCATGACAGAGATTTAACTTGCATTTTTGGATGGCGCGATAAACTGTGTTCACAGTTAGTGATTTTTAGAAGTATTTCTGAGCCCATGCAGTGATGTCCACCACAGAATCATGCCTGTTTTTAATGCAGTGCCGTCTGGGGGCCTGAAGATCACGGGCATCCAATATTGCATTGTGGCCTTGTCCCTTGCACATAGAGATTTCTCCAGATTCTCTGAATCTTTTGATATTATGTACTGTGGATGATGATACGGTATATTTAAAGTCTTTGCAATTTTATGTTGGGGAACATTATTCTGAAATCGTTCAACATTTTTTAGATGCAGCTTTTCACAGATTGGTGAACCTCTGTCCATCTTTACTCCTAAATCTCTCTAAGATGCTCTTTTTAATAACCCAATCATGTTATTGTCCTATTGACAGTTAACCTAATTAGTTGCAAAATGTGCTTCCAGCTCTACCTTGTTAGTACCACTTACTTTGCCAGCTTTTTGTTGCCCTGTCCCAACTTTTTTGAGACGTGTTGCTGCCATCAATTTCAAAATGACCTTATTTTTTTCATAAAATGGTCCATTTTCTCAGCCTAAATATTTGATATGTTTTCTATTCTCTATTGTAAATAAAATATGGGTTTATGAGATTCTGTTTTTATGTAGATTTTACACAGCGTCCCAACTTTTTGGGAATTAGGGTTCTATAATAATCAAAACTGGGCAAGCACTGCATTTATGTGATGTCACATCATTCACAAGCATCCCATATAGCAAGGTGTCTTCCTAGGTGTTGTTTTCAGTAGTTAAGCCATGGCTTCCGACAGCCCTGTTTGAATGTTCTGTTAAATTACAGTTAGATTAAATGCCAACCTGCATAGAAAACCAGAGACAGCCAGCTCAGCTTTGTAGCACACAACAATGGAGATCAACCAGTCAAGAAATTGCTCACATCTTTCGGATTGCTTGCAGTTTTCCTTTTTTGATAAAAAGATATGATTTACATGTTTCTTTTTTCATTTGTGTGCATTACCGAAAGCATTGAAGGACTTGTAATCATGTAGGATTTAACTCCTACAGGTCCCACAAATTACAAAAACTGTTTTGCTTGTATCTTATGTAGAAACTAGGATGAACATGGCTAACTTTAGGTCATTTAGTGTGAATCATTAGAGTGCCAAAGATATTTTTATTTTGCTATATTTAATCAAAATGTGAGACTTTCCTTTGAGCTGACCATCCAGAATAATAGCATAGTAATTGAAAGTAATTTAAATAGTCCCAGACCCTCTTTTGCCAAATGGAAACTAGAAAGTAGGGATGCACAGATACTTTTCGAGTACCAGTGTAGATACTTGGCATTTTCATGAGAACTACCAGGGTTACAGCGGTTGCAGCTGGGACTTGGCTCTGGCGCTCCACCACTGTCCTGAAATCATTAGTCTGTATTGTTTTAGAAAACCTGTCACATGACAATAAACAAAAATGTATCAGTACTCGTACTTGTAAGTACTCGGCAAGTACCAGTACTCGTACTCGCAAAACTGGTATCTGTGCATCCCTTTATTTATAAAAATAAAATCATACATTAAAACAGAGATGTACAAATCCCAGGAGCTCGGTGTGCTCCTTACAAATGACAGCTGCCTCCTAATTTTTTAATTTTTCTCTAGTCTAGTCCTGGAGCTCAGAAGTATCGGTACATGTACTCGTACTTGTACCGAGTACTGTACTTGGTATCTGTGCAATCCTACTAGAAAGATATACGGGAGTGTGGAGAGGAGGTTGATAAAATAATTGATGTTTGCCTTGTTTGAATATTATTGTCAATAGTCTCCTGTAGCAAAAATGTGTAAATATTTTTGTAGTCTATGTATGTCTGTTAAGCTGACTTCTGTTGTTTTTCCTACTGTAGAATTTATCTGGATGCCCAGGCAAGACCGGGCGAAGTTTCTGAATGGTCCCATGTTGGGATGATGTCATCAGGCCTTGAGTACTACATTTTCACTAGTACAAGAAATATATACACAGAAACACAACTGGAGAGATGGCACTCTGGGGACTGCAACTGTTTCAATCTCTTCATCTCATGAACCTGCTGTGCTATAAAATCTACAGCTTTTTTTTCTTTACAAGAAAATTCTGTGCAGACCTGTATTGCTTTTAATGTTGCTTTGTCATTTTTTTTTCCTTTTGCATTGGAATTGTGGGGCACATTTTTAGTTCACCCTTATTACGTTTCTTTCTATTTGTGTTTAGTTGAAGCTAACCATAGTAGAGATATTAATTGTTGAATTTATAAGTCTTTACTTTTATTATTATTATGGCTCAAAAGAGATTGAACTTATGAATATGTTAAAAACGTTGGTACCTGTCAGTAAGAAGAAAACAATTTTGGCAAATAGAATTTTGTGAACAGTGATATAAGGTTGGATTTTAGCACATGATGAATGTTACGGTAGGGTTTTATTTGGTACTGAAGTAAAGTAAATTTCATGATGTACATAATGTAAAAGAGCAGCTGATAAGGTGATTATGTAGAATTTTTGTGATGTCTCCCTTTGTTAAACTGATTATATCTATTTTCGGCAATAACTTAAGGACAACAAATTTTTGAGTCCTCGGTTTTTATATAAGTGCTTTTTTTTCTTGTTGAAAAAGGTGATATTCTTAAGGTTTTATGAAATTCATTCTTAAAGCAAACAGAAGTGCTGTAAATAACCTTCCATAATTACATGTAAACTCTTAGGAAAGAGAAATAAAATATATATATATTTTTTTTGTAAGGGCAAGCAGTCAGTAGCATCTCTAAACAATAAAGGGGATCGATAACATCATTGTTAAGTTTAAACCCTAGAGGAGTTGCCACAATGTGCCCTATTAGTTAGTTAACACTGTTAAATTTGTTGTGTAGTTGTTTAGACCTGATAACTGTACTAGCGTCATACCAGCATATTACCTATTTAAACTATGTGCACAGCTTAAAAGTCTGGTTCTATTTTTGTTGATTTGATGATAAAGAAAAAAACCCAGAATGAAAATGAAGCTACAGTTTAATATTTAAAGTATTTAACAACTGAAGCGCATCAAGTTTTTTTCTCTATATTTAAAATAGGTCAAATAATTGTCCAGTCATTTCAGCTGCTCTATATATCTGTATTCTTTTTCTTCTTGTTTTGTTGTCTCCAGTTACTGACATATGCCATGCAGGAAAGGCATCATTCACCCTATATTACATAATAATATTTTTTTTCCACTAATTAGGAATGCAAACCATTTGTTTTAATACCTCAGTGCTCTAACTATCACAATAGAGAAGATACAAAATAATTTATTGTAGAAATAATAATAACAAGGGTATGGAACATCATTGCACTGTGACTGGTAGGGAAAACTGACAATTTCCTATTTGCACAAACTTATTTTGGCTGTTTTATATTGGTCCTCTCTGGCGAAACTTATGAAGGATATATTTTTTTTTTAATATCGATCCTGCTAGAAGATTCTTTTGTCCTTACCAGTATCTTAGCAGTGTAAATAGTGGCTGTTGTGTAAGTGTGCTTTCCTGTTGCTAACATACTAAATTAATTTTCTCTTTTCTTCTAGTAAATATTGGTAGATGTGTAGAAATTAAAATTACAGACACATTTAGATGTAGTTCTTCAGATTTAGGACCAGTAAGGATAGAACTTTCTTTAAATTAAGAATGATTTTTGTAGACTTTTTTTATGAAGTAAATATGATTTGTTATTTTATTGATCTGAAGTGGTTTCAACTAACCAAAGGTCTCACAATGCTACAAATGCTGGCAATCTCTAATAGGCATTTTGCAGATCTCCCTACCCTCCCTTGATTTTAAAAGGGGAATGCCATACTACCTTAAATGCTAATGCTATATATGCAAAACTGGATTTTTTTATTTATTTTTTAAAGAGGGAGGCATGGTATATAAAATGATTTTACTAAGATAATACAAATATTTTTTTAAGAATGCTCAGACAAAATAGTTAATCTGTGTGAATATGTTTTACATGTTTCTATATAAGAGTCCCATTGCCCCATAATAGATGAAATGTGGAACCTGCTAAATGTTTCTAAATGTAGCTACCTAGATCAAGGTTTGCTCTAGTTCCCTGCTCATCTAGTGCTTTCATGGTTTTGTATAATCTTCTAGCACAAAGTTTGTCTCTTTATTTTACTCAAGGGCAAAGGGTCGTGCCTCCAGAACACAATTATAAAATTGTGTTTTCTCATTAGATTGCTACACCAGCATCAGTTGTTGATCGTTTTGTTGTTGAAGGCATCCAAAAAGTTCCAATTAGATTGTTGTATTAGGTAGAACCATTGCAATTAAATAAATAATTTTGCTGTAGCACAACTTCGCTTATATTTTAGCAGTTATTCTCACTTGACTTATTAGTAGAACTCATATTTATTACTTCTGACCACCAGCTGACCAGTGAATGTTTTAAGCAATACTAACTCTTCTCATGGTAGCATAAGTATCATTCCTGATTCTTATGCCAAGACTGCTGTTTATTAACTGGAAGTCATTTCAGAAGACAATCACATTACCAGCTACCAAGTGTAGATATTTTATGACATATTCTAAACCTTCTTCCACATAACAAAATCCTTCTGAATGCACATTCAAAATGAAGTGCATGGGGTACTGAAAGAGATCAAATGTATCTTGAATTTTTAGACCTATTTTGGTTATAATACTAAGGTTTAAGTTTATTTATTTGTGATATTGTTGCCTGCTGGAATTTAAGCAAATTACACATTACCCCAAAATCTATATATTACATGTACATTATTAGCATGTTATTGTTGCGTTTCGTTTAGTGGATGAAGAATGACATTTTATTGCATATGTCTGTCTAATGTCTTCTTTTAATGAAGTGGTACAGCACCGAATGGAATTTTTGTTTAACTGTGTGCATTTACTACAATTAAAGTCGGTTGTGCAGAACTATGTCAGCATAGATGATTCTGGGAGAAACAAACAGTTTTATAGCATTTGTGATATCTAACAGTACTATAGATATGTCAGCAATTCATTTATATTCTATTTGCTTGCTGCTAGGACAATAGGTGCTATTTTAAATGACACAGATGCCACAGATCTTATGTAAGGTGACCAATTACTTCCTTACATACACACTTACCATCATTGTAATCATAATATATGAATGTTACTAACTATTGTCCAGTATAATATTGGATTTAGGTATTGTCTTATAGTAGTTTGGCGATGACCTCAGCCTTTCCTCTATTTGTTAGTTGTCACTCTTGTTAGTTAGTACAGTATGTACCATTAGAAGCTCTCCTTCTCTGCTGGTTGGAGAAAATAAAAGATGATTAAAATATACTAGTCTTTCATTTTCTAAAAATTGTTGAGCTATATTACTTGGAGTATGGAGATAGATAAGATGCACTTTGGCTGTCTCAAAAAATCTTTTGGGTGTTGTATGTTTTATCATGTATTTTTTAGTGTAATGGAATTGTTTGGGCACGTGTTCTGCAGTCTGCTATGAGGTACAAGCAACAATAAAAATACATAAGGTTGCATTTAGTTAAGTGTAATTGGTTCAGATGGCCACAAAGACCCATATAAATATATTTATATATAAGATACATAAGACGAAGAACACAAGCTTATATTGTATCATTCACCAATGCTTGGCATTTTGCCTATAGGGAGATATCCAAATTTGAACTGAACACCAAAGTTTTATGTTCACAGTAGAATCGGTATGGATTTGATAAAAGTTTGTCTTTAGGCCTTTTACCACATGATAGGATTAAATGCCTATACAGATCTATATTGAGTAGACTTAGCTCAAAAATAGATAATAATCTGATGCACAGGTCAGAACCTTAACATGCATTCGACTGAAATTTCAACCAATGTTTATGCTGTAGCTGAAGACAGACAGATTTTGATTGGTTAATCCATCCAGTTTTACTAATCACCACATATATGGGCATTCCAACTGAATTAAATTTAAACTGGCTCCTTAGGTTGTGCCCATCTATAACTTGGTTGTTGTTAAATTGTGTACATTTTGTTGATTTGACTGATTGAAAGCTAAATTTATGGCCACCTTAAAGCAGACCTATACTAAGTAACTCTGTGGGCTTGCATTGTTCTGCTCTGTCCAAACTTTCTCTGGCTCCACCAACTATCACTAATAGAGAAGACAGTGAGTGTGCAGGAGAAAGTGGATTCAGAATGGGAACATGGAAGCTGTGGTTGCTATTCACATAATAAAGTGCCTTGATTTTTTGGGATTCCAAAGTGCTCTCTAAATAATATCAACATTTGGGAGGA
Source organism: Nanorana parkeri (assembly GCF_000935625.1). Taxonomy (NCBI): domain Eukaryota; kingdom Metazoa; phylum Chordata; class Amphibia; order Anura; family Dicroglossidae; genus Nanorana; species Nanorana parkeri. Next base: position 81,100 of record NW_017307116.1, on the reverse strand, counting down.
GGCACCTGGAGGCTGCTTTATGGACATGAGGTCGGTGAGCAAGTTTAGTTTAAAACATAGTCCTTCTGACCACCCTTGTTATAGTAAAAAAAAATACAAGCCCTTCAATACTTACCTGTGCTACAGAAGAGAGTACTCCTGTATATGCATCATGTGAAAACTAAGGGCAGGTACTGTAGGGCTTTTTAAAAATAATTTATTACAGGAGGGTGTGTGGGGGTTTTTGTTCCTCACTCTTATTTTTTCATCTATCACTTTTAGGTGACAGCAGTAAGGTAGTTCAGATTTACATTCAGTGTAAAATAATGCACCAGTTAATGGGGGATTTTAGTAAGGAAAGTGTGTGAAGGTTCTGCAAAATTATTAAAAGAGAATAGACTATGGTCTACAAATACACTGAGTGGCCAGATTATTATAACCACCCCATCAGTACTTCGTTGGGCCACGAGATAACTCCACGAGATGACTTCGTTGGGCCGCCTCGTGACACCACGAGATGTTGAAAGGCGATGCGAGGAATCTGACACTGCACTGTTGCCCTTCTGTTGTCTTGTACCAGTCCTGCCACTCTCCGTTCTGCCCTAACATCGACTAGTCGCTGACGGCCACAATTCGCACGTTCATACCCAGATTTTCGGCTGACAGTCCAGTCTTTAAACACTTTAGCAACAGCTGCTCTTGAACATTTAACTAATTCTGCTGTTTTGCTGATACTTGCTCCATGGCTCGCACCAGCAATCATCCCACGTTCAAAGGCTGTTAAATCGCGTTGTTTACCCATATCTTCAGAAAAATATCACTTCTAATGTCGTGGTAAACAACCTGCTTCCCTATTTATAATGGTCTGGCCCTCTAGCAACTTCAGCGCAAAATTATAGCTAATTATAGCTAATTTGCCTACAAACGTCAGGTGGTCATAATAAACTGGCCACTCAGTGTATATAAGAATTAGAGAGCCTCACATGTAAAAAAAAAAAAATAGACAATTAATTGGCAAGGGATTGCCAAGTAACTTTATTTTTTGAGCAAACAAATATCCTGAATTTTCCTGTTACGTGGGTAGATATAGTTTAAATAAAGTGGGTGGATGTAATTGTGCTTGAAGTCCTAGTGAACATAGAGGCTAAAACCTTTTGTATCAAAACTGGGAGATCAGGCGGAGTATTGGATTCTGCCTGATGGCACAGGGTGGGTAAATTACACAATTTTCAGTATATATTGTAACAACTATAGGCATGATGCTAGGATATTTTGTTAGAATGTAGTCACTTGTGAAAATATACATGCAGTTCTGAAACATTTTAGAATTTTAGTAAATATAATGCCAGGTTTGTAATCATAATTTTTGTAGTAAAACCGTAGCAGTAGCTGGTCAGTCAGAGTTCTAGTACCTCCTTTTTTGATTTTTGTTTTCTCATATACCTTTTGAAATGTTAATGCTTATAATTGCAGAGCATAATTCAGCTTTACTTAAATAAAACTGTGATGGCAAAGTGAACAAGGTTAGCCACATAGTCACCATTTGCTGGTTAGCAAGCCTCACAGAGATTTCAACTCAAGTGGCTGCAACTTGTAGTTAGTTCCTTAATGACACTGGGTATGCCAGTCAGCTTTTACATTGTCCATATTGTGTCAAAGATGAGTAAAACTCTTGTTTGCAAACGGTAGCTGACTTTCTGTTGCCTACTTTTTATAGCAAGTATAGTAATGGCTGAAACTACTGAATACTACTGAAATCATTTCATGTCATGTTTTACTATCAATGGCAATGTTAGTTTTAGATATCCATTAAAACAGTTCTTGAAAAAGATTGGCACCATGCTAATCAGTGCCTTTGTATAGTGGAATGAGTAATGTACAAGCAATACTGGACTTTAAGTGCACTGTTACCATGAATTATTGTGTGAAGCGCCTTCATATTACACTGAGGTTAAAAGTATGTTAGAATCTCTAGGCCTCCATTGATCTTTTTGGCGAGCATTTGTCTGTTTTATAAAAAAAAAAAATGTATTGTCTTAAAATGTATTTCCACTTTTGTAGCCAAATTAGGATAACACCTACTTTATATTAGTTTTAGGTTCCCATTCACATAGCATAACTTAAAATAATAAAAAAAATTGCTGCTTACCTTTTTACTTGCTAAAAATCTTATTTCGCTTTTATGTCACGTTAGGGAGGGGGCTGCGGAGTTATATTTATTATAGTTAGCCCTGTCTGTACTGTGCTGACAGTGTCCACATCTAGTTTACAGCTGATAAAGAAATCTGTCAGTGTTAAAGATCTCAAAGCTTGGTTGGTACATTGTATATTAATGCACCTTTTCAAAACTGTCCCCAGTTTGTCCTTGTCTGCACATCACCATGTATTCTAAGCAGTATAAGCAGCCCATAGAGTCTTGACTATAAACCTGCTCCAAAGAAACAACTAAAAAGGTAAAAATTATTTTTATGTATGCTGTGAATGGGAACACATAAAAACATACAGTTGAGGTTTCTCAAGGTTGACTGCAAAGGTAGGTGGAAATCCACTTTAAGAAACTATGGATTAGGTATGTCCAATGCCTTCCTAATGTTGAGCTAAAGCACTTCATGAGACCCAAGTACATCACATGTAATTAAAACTATCTAGCACTAAGACTTCATTACACGGAATGTAAAACGATGAATCAAAGATACAGAAAGCTTAAATGAACTTGTAAGAAATAAAATAGCTTGTATCTGTTAATACACCTTTTGGAATTGTGCAAACTCAATTATAAATATAACAAAGTTTAGAACAATAGTAATACAAGATTAAGCAAGACAACATTTTATGGTGTTCAGATAGCTACCCCTTCCTTAATAGGAGACAATTATTACCATCTTCTAAAAGTAATTTTTTACAGACCGACATGTCAGTGCAAAAACCAGCCAATAAATGAGCACGATCCCCTTGGTTAAAATGAAGCTTGACCTATCCTTTTTTTTTTCCTGGGTTCCATTTTGTTCACTTTACGTTGAACTTGTAGCTTGGACTTTAAGGTAGCATGGCTCTGTCACTGTCATTCTGTTTATCATTGTACAGCAGTTTACAACTGATGAATGAGGCACATTGTACTAGACTAGTTCAACTGTTGCGTAATTGTTGGTTATGACGACCTGAAAGGTGTACTAATTTGTATTTTATTTTATTTTTTTCAGGAGTAAAATGCCATTTTTTAATCTTAAGTGTGAATGAGGGCTAGGGACGTAGCCACACATTTGTTTTAAATGTTTGCCATAACATAAGCAAGACTTAAGCAATATTATTTATTACATTGGTAACGTGTCATCCATTGTTTGTGTGATGTACAACTGTTTACAAAAACACTAACTTGTATTTAACTTGAAAAATAAGTGTCTTGTATGGTATTCCTTTGAAGGTAATTCTACCATGTCTGTTACTTATGTAAAATGATTTTCTAAGGAACTTAATGAATCTGTGATATCGCCAATGTAATTTTGCTTTACCAACATATTCTGTACATACGATTCTGTTTTACAGAAACTATTCATGAGTGTTCAGAAATCTATTAACTTATGTGTAAACACTAAAATTTCAGTATGATAAGCAATACTTCTCTACACTGTAATGACTTTACCAAAAATAAACTGAAACTTAAAAAGGAATTACAAAGATTAAGTCACCCAAGTTGCCCATTCAAACGTATCATGTATTACTAAACAATCAGAATGTACTGTTCTGTGGATTACAGTTTCTTTTTTTTTTCTTTTTTCGATCTAACAGGGTAGATAGGGAATAACGAGAAATACAAGAGTCTCCAATGCTTACTCTAAACTGCACAAAGCATCCAGTGCAAGATATGTGTGCCTCTATCAGAATGACTGAAGGCTGATAAATCTAGAAGCTTATGCATTGTTTAAGCACTAGATTCCTAGGTTTTCAGATTGGTAAACAAAGCATCACTGGTGGTTCTACGTATCTTAACACAAATTAACTTTATTAATGGCACTGTGGCAGACCTAGCCCTTACTTTTATACTTTAGTATGAACTGATGAGAACTTTGGTAGTGACAATTTTTTTTATATATATACATATGTATGTATGTATCTCTCTCTCTCTCTCTCTCTCTCTCTCAAACATCGCATCTTTCAGGTCTTTGTGTATGGCTTCTCGAAGCCTTGTTGTAAAATACTATGTGGATGGGGGTCTCTCACATCATAAATGTGGAAAGTATAATTTTATATTTGTATTTTCAAATAAATAAGTTTGTGAAAGGTTTCCATCCTCTACTGTGGTCCAGAAATCAATGTGTTTGTCTGACAACAAAAAAGAATAAATAAAATAATCTGTTTTGAAATGTGTTCTTTGTCTTTTCTGCGTGAAATTAAATTGTTTAAAGGTTTTGCTATTGCTGTTTTTATTATACGAAAGCTGCAATAATCTCCTAAGAGTAAGCTTAATGTTAAAAATAAATGTTGCCATTGTCCCTTTTGTTTTTGTTTTCCATATTTAAAAGCTTAAAGGAGGACTCCAGGTTTTTATAAAACTAACTCTTTCAGTGGGGCTACCCCACACTGCAAGGGTTAACGGCTTGTTTTGATCTAGGGGCCATAATAAAGATGATGTACTCACCAGATCCTCGGTTCTGTGGCAGTCAAGGCTCCTCTTTCTCTCTCCACTCTGGCTGTGGTATGTCCCTCGGTGCCCTCAAGTATAATGTAAGTGAATAGAACCCTCATTAGACATGATAATGCCGGAGCCTAGGGAAGAAGAGTGTGCAGGGACTGGTCTAGCAGCCCGGCAAGATCAGTAAGTATATTTTCCTTACTTGCGCTTCTAGACCAAAATGAGCACTTAACCATTGCATGGTTTTTAAAATACGGGAGTTCCTCTTTTATACCTTGGATGCTGGATATGTTCCTTGGCATATGCAACTTTGAGAGATCTGTTGTCTCAAGAGCCTATTTACCAGCTTGGCTGTGGAAAGCTGAGGGACAGAGGGTTATTGGATACAGTCGTCCATACTATGCTCGCAAGGCCATGTCTCATAAGATTTATCATCATACTTGGAAGACATATTTCACATTGTGTGAATCACAAAGGATATGCACTTGTTCTTTGTCTATTGCCCATCTCCTAGATTTTCTCCAGCACACAGTGGAATAGTTGTTGGCCTTAAGCACAATTAAAGGTCAGGTGTCAGTGTTGGCAGTCTTGTTTCAGCATCCTCTGGCATTGTTGTCGCTTGTTCACATCCTTATTTATGGAGTTACACACATCACCCATCCTGTCAGATCAACATTGCTCCCTTGGGACCTTAACCTGGTATTATCAGAGTTGCAAAAGCCGACTTTTAAAGGAGAACTATGGGGTTAGGGCTTTTCCCCATAATTCTCCTAAGGGTAACGGGAGGACACAAATTAGCGTCCTCCCGTCACCCAAAGATCAGTAGCTCGCGGTATACTGAGACGCAGCTGGGTGGCTCGCGGTATACTGAGACGCAGCCAGAACGGATCCCGACAATTATGTCTGGATCCACCCAGCTGCATGAGTGACAGCTGGCTCTGCCTACCTAGAGGCAGAGCCAGCTGTACCCGCCCCCTCCCCTGTCTGTTCTGCCAGTCGGCAATGGAGGATCGGACAGGGGAGGGGGGAATCCAGTCCCTCCCCTGTCACGGCTCTCTGCCTGCCCAGGATCGAGAAGTGAGCGAGCGCCGGTATGTGTTCGCTCACTTCCCGATCTACTGAGCCGACCTGTGACAGTTTCATTGTCACAGGTCAGCTCAGATTATGAGGCTGAGTGAAAATCACTCGCCTCAAAATTCTCCTTTAAGAATATTAGGAAGATCTTGCTGCTAGCACTTTCTTAGAAAGTGGCCACTACTTAGGCACATAGAAATTCTGAACTGGCAGCATTTCTGGTCCTTCATAGGGATAAGGTTGTCATGCGTCCAAGGCTCTCATTTCTGCTTATGACACTGCCAGTTTTCCACAGGAATGAAAACATCATGCTTCTGTCACTTTGTCTCAAGCCAGCCCACCTAAAGAATTTAACTTACATTTTTGGATGCAGTTAGGGCGATTAGATTGTATTTGAATGTAGGGATTCACAGTGCACATTCCCACATGCTTAATTCTGGTCAGTGACTCACTAAGTAGTGAACCAACCAGAAAGATGACAAGTCAGAAGCTAATATCTTTAAAAACTAAGGTCCCATGGCAGTCCCCATATTTGTTTGTGAGAAGTTTATGTTAACAGTGTAACTGCTAAAAGTCAGAACATTACAGTTTTTCTAATTATCACAGAACGGAATCTACACCTTTGTCTAGCCAGTCTCAATAAAAAGTGTGCATTGTGAGCTTCACAAATCTTGAATTTATGGCACAGCAGAAAGATCACTACTCATCTTTTAATTATTTCCCACATTCAAAACCGGGATATCCGCAACCCACAATGTCTGCTGCTGACTGTGGTGGGAAATCTATTACCACATGGACAGTCATGTCATTGAAATCATTGGGTCCAATTATTCTGCAGGGTTTTATAATAATATACAGTATAGGGCCCTTTTGCAGAACCAGGTGTACATTATGATCCATACACTGCACCCATATTTTACGAAGACAAAGCCCCCAAACCCAATGCTTAATAAATGTCAGTGGTTTCTATGACGTTAAATGCCTTCTAAGTAGTGCCTAATAAATTACATCTAAACATTATTGTGTGATGTTTTATGTGATGTTCTAAAGTGCAGACAACACAGTAAATGTCTACCTCCATATCCACTCCATGTTTTTCTTGAGTTGTACAGAGTCTGCTGCTTTATAAAAGGGCCCCTTAAATTCAGTGTTGAAAGAAGCGCAGTGGGATAACAGTGCTTCTGCATGCATAATAATCCCTTGTTTACTGACCTGCTGCACTACACAAGGAGCCAACCCATATATCTCCCAGCCAAGGCTGATTGCATGCACCCGTAGTGATGTCAGTTTATGGATCTGTGTGGTCAGCCACAGCTTGCTGAACAACTGGTAATTTCCTTGTACAGTTCCTTTGGTTAGTAAATATGGAAATCTCACTCCACATGACAGTCACTGCAGAGCCATATATGCGAGATTTGAGTACAATTGTTACAGCATACAGAGGAAGAAGCTGCGGCATTATTTAACCATATACTGTATATTTAAAGGTACCAATAGTTTTAATCTTCCTTTCCCTACAAGGCATACTTATTAGCCCTGGTTGTTTTAAGGACCCCAGAATTAATCTTGCTGTAATAAAATCAGCCCTGTAAAAGGAAGTTTATGCAACTGCCATATTCTAAAGTTGAAAAATACTTCCTATTGCTGTCACCACTGTGATATGTTGTATCACACACAAGGTGGCCTCCCTTGTTAATTTTTTTAAATCTAAATAAAAATGTAATTTCTCTTGACAAATATGGATCTGTTGTTTAGATAGTATGTCTTAATAATTTTTCCATCACCTATCCTTTTACTGTAAATTCTATATTGACAGTTTTGCAGGCAAAATGAATCATCAGCAAATCATGTAGAAACTAAGAGGGAAATTGACAGCTGTTTTACCGCTCAATAGTGCCGAAAAAATCCTATTTATAATATAAGCTCATTACATTACAATGATGTGACTCATGCTTCATATGAAATCATATTTAGCTAAATTCCCAAACAGAATTATTCCTTTTTTTACAGTTCCCACTCAATAATTAATTATACTAATTTAAAATATTCTAACAGGATGTAATTGCGTAATCTAAAATTGCATTCTTCAATTTGGGAACATGTTTGGCTACTGGTTAACTAGTTCTTTTTAGGGTAATTTCTCCCTGGGCAAAACATAGCAACATTGGTTTTTCTTCACTGCCACAGAATTTTTATTGAATATAGAGATTTTCCTTGTAAAATACAATACAGTAAGGTGTTTAATCCAGCACTGCTGGTTGTGCTAGGAATTAATTGAAACAAAGAATAAAAAAAGAAAAGCCACATTGTGAGCAACTGAGATTCATGGGAAAGAAGGTATGAGAGAAGATAAGTAAGGAGAGAGGAGGTGCTCCCAGGTGGGAGAAATACCTGTGTGTGTTTTCGACAGATCTTGTAGAAAAATCAAACTCCGTGTTAATGGAAATGTAGAAAAGAAATGTTTTTCATACTGTAGAACTTGCACATTTGCAGGTGGATGTGTTCCTGCCTGTTTTTCTAATTTCACAAAACAAAACAAATAATAAATATGCCACATGGAAAGAGAAGGACAAAATTCAACACTAGATCCTTCTTTATAAGCAATACAAAAAAATAATTGCTATTATTATCAATAAATACCACGATAAATGCAAACAGCTCCATAGATCTCCCTGTTTATTTGTTTTAATATTTTTAATCTGCAGCCTTCATTAAAATAACCTGCCATGAAGATTCTTGTTAGGGTACTTCCTGTCACTTTAGGCACTCTGTCCCTGTGCCCATCCCCATTGTCTTCCTGTCACAGGGCCTTCCGATGGGGACTACAAGTGGCCATTTTAACACACTTTACACAGGCATGATCCACTGTTGTAACCATTAGGAAACTCACTCTGAAGTCAGATATGCGAATTTTAGCTGGTTCCTGCCATGGAGGGGATTCCTCCATCAAACCTCATAACCACTGATGGAGAAATCTGTTATATTTTCTTTGTTCAGCCTGCAGGTTGAATGAACAAAAGATATGCAAGTATACCCGGCTTTCGAAATGTCTTGCAGCCATTGATGGCGTGCATTCCTGTAGATAAAGCATGCTTGCAAAGAGGCTCCAGAAGATCAACAGCTTTAAGAAGCAACAAAGGGGGGAAAAAAGGTAAAAACAAGTATTTAGAAAAATGAAAAATAGTTTAATACAGTGTTTAGCAAACTAAACATCATTCAGTTAGGGTTTACATCTACTTTAAACCAACTCAGACAAACACCATTTCACGCAGCTGAATGTACATCCACATCTACGCATGAATATATACTCTACAGTGTATGCTTGCACACTGTAACATCCACACACATATCCACATACACCTAAAGACAAACCTGCTCATACATATAAACTTATATACAAGATCCTTAGTGATGGCAATACATGATTCACTGCAGTCTTATGGGTGAAAAGGTCAAATTGAAAGCTCCTAATTATCCTGGGTTGCTGGAACTGACTGTTATGTTTTATGGGGTTATAAACATTTATATCACTCTCAGTTGCTGCAGCCCCTTGTGTGCCCAAAGAAGCCAAATACCTGCTAAGTGTTCTGCCCCTGGCTACTTAGGCAGCAGAGCTGGGATACCCATTAAAAAGGCCCCCCCCCCCCCTTGATTTTTTTGAAACTCAAGCATACAGCAGATCAAGTGTTTAGCACCAAAGAGCTTTTGTCAATATACTAGTCTGCAGTGGAATAATTCCAGCTAAAATCTAAAGGATATGTTGATTATGTGGTCCTGACTAAACACAGTCAACAACATCACCCATGATCCCCAGCTCTGTGCTTACATTATTGTATATAGAAAAATAGGGGGGGAGAGGGTTTATGGAGAGATAAGTATGACTCATGCATATAAAAGTGGTATCAAAATGTATTCAAAATAAAATACAAAATACAGTCTCAGGCCGAGTGCTTATAAATCTGTATACATAATAAAAACCATTATCATCAATTATACAAAATCCAAATGCATAGCTGGCATGATAGTCCCGGTAGTAAAGAAATTCCATGATTTAATTGTATATAAAGATATTGCATGATTGTCCCGATATTCCCAACGCGATTTTCGCAAAATTAGCTTCTTCAGGGGACCGGTACCTAACACTCATGCATCTGCAGTATCTGAGATAGGAACGATTATGAGGAGGGACGAGATGATCAGGTGGCTGGAACACAGCCAACCCCCCCATTCCGTCCCCTTATTTTCTCCACCTGGGACCCCGGGGCATCAAGGAGGGAAGCGCCTGGGAAATTTCACAGAGGCATAGCCTGCCCCGCTGGAAAGTCTCTACTGAAGGCTCCTGTCAAGGAGTGGTCTGAATCCAGTGACGTAGTAATTCTAATCTCTCAGCCTTAATATAAACCAACGAGGGGATAGCTGATGTGCTTCGGCTATCGGCTCCACACGAGATTGGCCATTACATTATTGTAGTTATGTGTCTTTATTTTATAACATAAATACAAAAAAGGTCACAAGCACTCCAGCATGTAGAATAGTCAATGTTTATTGACTTCAAAGGTGTCACATCATCAAAGTAACGTTTCAGAACAGCAAAGTCCCTTCTTCAGGCAAAACAGATAATGAAACACAAATACAAACAAGTGGAAATATATACTAAACAGTGAAAAGTAAACACCAATCAAAGTAAAGTGAACTCTCCTTCAGACGCCCAAATGACATCATCTTCCAGCCATTCTACGTGCAAATTGGGCAAAACTTGTGTAAACAGCTCATATGTCAAAAGGACTTGTACAAAGCTGATACCTGCAGCTGGACGCCATGAGTGTTAAATAGATCTTCCTGGCGATCTGTCCCCTGAGAGGATCCTGTATTCACATCCTTTTCCTGAATAGAGTCCACCCCATGCACATCATACTGTATGGGGATGGGCAGACTCCCTGGATGGAGACGGCATCGGGGGATGACAAAATCACGTCCACACGTTCCCCTACAAAAGGGAGGAGCGTCCATCCTCCCGCCCCATGTTGTAATTTCGTTCAGGCATGTAAACACATGCATTTATAACATGACTTAAAATAGGATAAAACCATGACTAAAAGTCTTGTTACAATACATGTTCGTATCCTGATTTTTTGCTTTTAGATATGCAAGTTGTACACCTCCACACACCACCCCAAATTAAATTCCAAAATGAGAAACTCAAAAAAGTGACTGTGCAAAACTTACATAAAAAAACGTACCAACAAACAGGGATCCACAACATTGTGGGCTACAAACAAGCCCACCCCAGACATATAGAGAACCTCCAAGGCAAACAGGTTGTGGATCCCTATTTGTTGGTACAAGTACATTTTAACAGTAGAACATGAGAACTGGGCATTTTGCCTTTGATTTATCTATATTGTTGTTGTTGTTGGGTTGTTTCAGGGGTTCACGTTATGATGGAATGTGGATGCAGGTATTGCAAGGGGACTTTTGAAGATGTCTGACATATTGGGGACTATTTTCTTTCAGTTGTAGGCAAAATCCTCTGAAAGGTTATCTTGCAATCAATCCTTAAGGGGTTAATTCTCTGTGTGGCTGTCTGTCCTTTGTCTGGGCTCTCCCTTACCATCACCACCAGTATCTGGGGTCCATTACTCCATCCATGCATGCTCATTGATTGTTTCCTGATTTGGTAGGTGTCATTAATACTTTAAAGAGACCATGTTCTGTGATAATCCAATTGGGATGGTTACTTTTTTTACTTTTTTACCGCTATCGCAGATTTCCACCATTATAGAGTTCCTTAAGAAGGACGTGAAACGTGTTAAAATATAACCATTCCAACCACCAACAAAAAGAAGAACCAACTTTAAATCCAGTGACAGCAAATAAATATTGTGTGGTCACTTCTTTGGGGGTTATTCACAAAAGGGTGAAGGCAGGAGAATTGAACATTCTAGGCCAAAATTGCTGATTTGTAAAAAATTCTCCAATTCAGCTCACTTTCCAGTTCACTTCTCCTGCCTTCTCAAAACTCTTCACCCTTTTGTGAATAACCCCCGTTGAGTTTCTCATTTTGGAATTTAATTTGGGGTGGTATGTGGAGGTGTACAACTTGTATATCTAAAAGCAAAAAATCAGGATACGAACATGTATTGTAACAAGACTTTTTAGTCATGGTTTTAGCTATTCCCTTTCTATTTTTAATTATGTTATAAAATGTTTGGCTCTGCCATTAAGCACCTAAAAAAAACAACCACTTTTAACCCAAAATGTTTCTCTACATTATTGTAGTGCCAACACGTTGGGAGGCAGCGGGTTTACATTGCTGGCATTATGATTGACTATGGATTTACATTGTTAGATGCTGTGATTGATGATAGTTTTACATTGGAGGATAATTTTATACTTTTATTTTAGTGCCTTTTCATTGCAATGTCATTGAAGGCCTTTTTATAATGTGGGTGTGTTTATTTATCTTTACCTCTTTGTGGGAATGGGTAAGGGGTGTTAATGTAATGCGGATATCTGGAGGACCACCTTATTATAAAGATGGCTTCCTGATTTGTTTATAGTTCCCTCCCACAAACCCCCACATGCTTTTTGGGAGAGACTGGATGTGGAGAAAAGGCCCATGTCCTGCAAGATTGTGACAGGATGCCTTGTAAAGTACTCCCGATGTTAGAAGGCATGTGGCCTGCTTCAGGAAGGGGAGGTGCATGCTCTCTGCCCCCCCTTTCCTGGCCACCCAGGCTGCATAATAATTCACGTTTAGATTGACAGACTAGGAGCGTAGACTAAGTGCACTGTTTCTTGGAATACACAATTGATAAGGACGTATTCTATCCGAACAATGTTTTTTACTACTCACTTTCTCATTTGCACATTTTCAGCATTTTTTTTATATGGGTTTTCTTTTGCCTCATAATCACTATATTACTTATTTATCTGTTTGACACTGAATCAAATAGATTTTATTGGTGTGCTATATATACAGTATTATCTTGAAGTGAAGGCATTTATATGTATTTGTTTTACATTATTGGCTATGTATTTATGAACTAACTTTTTTCTTGCACATTGATCGCACCTTTTTATTGCTGTCTATGACACTACTGGGGAGATTGATCCATAGAAAAACATGGGTGTGGTTACCCTGGAGCTCCGATATATACAATTTATCCCCTTTGGTAGAGTGGTGACTGGTCATCAAGGTTTACGTAACCAAAATTAATATACAAAAAAACAGGGGGCAACAGAGTTCCAAGTATGGAGCACTGTCACAAAGCGGTTACAAAGTAAACCGAGACCAGTAAATTGATTATAAAAATATAAACTTTATTTGAAAAAACATCAAAGTATTGCACCCATAATATCACCTCTCAAATTGTTTTCATAAAAGAACAACGTTGTTCGGAGCACTCATCCACTCATTCACTCCTCTTATGAGACCCATGCACTCTACGGCTATAAAAAACTTCAAGGTTTAGAGGAGACAATACTCCTAGTGTAACACCTGTTTCCTCTCAGGTGATTATGTCCCTGCTTGGCGATGATGTTATGCACAAGAACGAAAAAAGGGGGGGAGGGGAATAGATCTTCTATTTCCAAGGTTATATGTCCATAAATATCGTGGATATGATCTGTTGATCAATAGTTGAAAAAAGAGAGAAAATCTCTATAAGTGGTATATTCAGAGATCAAACAAGTCCACTGAAGGTAAGTATATATGCCTGGGTCTTCCTGTGTCCATATCTTTCATTGATCTATTTGCTAGAAAACATCAAAACAGCTTATTTTCTATATCTCTTCCGACTTTCCCATAGCAGTGACACTCCCGTATTTGGATTTATTCAAGGGGAGACCTGTGCGGGACCAATGGATAGTATATAGTGGCCGACGGTACTCACAGTGTGCTGTCTCGTACTCCTCCTTTTCGGGTCCAGTGGCTTTTGAGGTTTCAAATGTTGCTTCTGATGGAAAATTTAACCGTGACCGTTCCCGGTTCGTTTCAAATCCCGAAATCCCGTTTATTAAAGTAATGTTCAAACTAAAACCCCTGTCTGTGTGAATGCTTTTGATATGAAAGACGAGACACGGACTATAGGTATATTTTTTAATATAGCTCTCATCAACATCTTACTACGAAACATACACCCTGGATGTGATTATCGAGCAGGTGTGAAAAGGCTATTTAAGATAGCCATCCACCAGCTATCCACATGGTATTGACAAAGCTCCGATGGTCGGGGCGAAATGCGTCTACCCTTGAGTGTATGACACATAGGCTATGAGACCTGCGGCAGCTTCCCTATGGTCTTTTTGATCCCTGAACAAGGACGATGGAAAACTAGATACCCTTCAGTTACCTTCCAGACTGAACTTCCCTTGAAAAAGCAACTCTCTGGATTTACCACGGATTTCGGGATTTGAAACGAACCGGGAACGGTCACGGTTAAATTTTCCATCAGAAGCAACATTTGAAACCTCAAAAGCCACTGGACCCGAAAAGGAGGGGTACGAGACAGCCAACTATCCATTGGTCCTGCACAGGTCTCCCCCTTGAATAAATCCAATTACGGGAGTGTCAATGCTATGGGAAAGTCGGGAAGAGATATAGAAAATAAGCTGTTTTTATGTTTTCTAGCAAATAGATCAATGAAAGATATGGACACAGGAAGACCCAGGCATATATACTTACCTTCAGTGGACTTGTTTGATCTCTGAATATACCACTTATAGAGATTTTCTCTCTTTTTTCAACTATTGATCAACAGATCATATCCACGATATTTATGGACATATAACCTTGGAAATAGAAGATCTATTCCCCTCCCCCCCTTTTTTCGTTCTTGTGCATAACATCATCGCCAAGCAGGGACATAATCACCTGAGAGGAAACAGGTGTTACACTAGGAGTATTGTCTCCTCTAAACCTTGAAGTTTTTTATAGCCGCAGAGTGAATGGGTCTCATAGGAGGAGTGAATGAGTGGATGAGTGCTCCGAACAACGTTGTTCTTTTATGAAAACAATTTGAGAGGTGATATTATGGGTGCAATACTTTGATGTTTTTTCAAATAAAGTTTATATTTTTATAATCAATTTACTGGTCTCGGTTTACTTTGTAACCGCTTTGTGACAGTGCTCCATACTTGGAACTCTGTTGCCCCCTCTTTTTTTGCAGATTGATCCCTCTATTTGTACAGGTGGCCATTGCATCTACAAAGAAAGTAAAGGAAAATCACCAGAACAAGAGATAAGGGAAATCATCCAATGGGGACACCTTTCTGGGAACAACTGTCTATGAATGGAATTTTGCTCACTTTGAGAGATTTTCCCTCACTTCCTGTTGTGTCACTGGCAGAGTAAGGAAACTTAACATTTCCTCAATGGTACACAGACAGCAAAAATTAAACCGGGATGAGTTCTAACCTGTCCCTACATTATCCAACGCTAAAAAAAAAATTGGATATACATTCACTTAAATAAGAGGGGTTGCATTTTCATTCCAGCATCACATGCAATATAGGGGAGAATGGGTATGTGCATATATTGACAAATTCTGCTGCTAGGTACCATTGTTTGATGTGAATAGCCGAACAGTGTTCGGCTCACTTTACTTCTGATCGGTCATTCACTCGGCTGCCCTCGGCAGCTTGGTGAATAGACCCCTAATATTCAGATTAACTACCCACATACACATGCACAACAAAGGAATCCAGCTTATATTCTCCTCCGATCAGCTGCATTTGTTCTGTTTGGACCAAGGTCAGCTTTTGCAGATGATAGGTGAACATTCCAGCTGGGAAGGCTCAGTGTTATTTTTTCTGCTGTAAATAGGAGTGTGTCTGGTGATGATCCCCATGCTTTCTGTAAGATGATTACAAATACCATATTGGGTTACTTCTTTGTGCCATACACATTGCATTTTTGAGGCAGTGCCGATATTGCTGTGTGTATGGCCAACAGTGTTATCCATTAATACCAAAATTACAAAGGAATGCGGTGAAATAATTCCATTTCCCTTAGTGCCAGTGATTTTATTTTAGTGCATGTAGTTAAAAAATAAAATCTATCTGCAATATGCAATGACAGTAACAGCATCTTAGATAGCTAGCTAATACTTTATATTGCACACTAACAAAGATAGTCTGTCTGGAGCATACTGGAGACTTGTATTTATCTTAAAGGCCTGTTTATACATCTAGTAATGACCTGTGCAGTAGTGCACCGGATCAACGCAGGTTACCTCTAGGACACATAGAAAACAATTGGATTCTATGTGTCCCAATCACACCACAATGTGGGTGTGATGGGCAGGGTGCTGCGATAAAATGCAAACAAGCTGAGCTGCACTTTACCAAGCGCAGTGGATCCCACCGCAGGTCGCCACACGGCAGACCAGTGGACCGTGCTCCCGTGCGGAGACCTGAATGGAGTGTACACATTGTACACTCCACATAAAGTTAAAAAAAATAAACAGTGACAGCTCCAACAGTGTGTGATACAATGCACATTACCAGAGCTGTCACAGCTGTCCCTTAGGGACATGCAGTGTTTGACATATACTTCTGCTGGTTGATCTATGTATCCTCATTTTAGTTTGCACTTTCACTGCAAACAGTGAACTTGGAATTATTTAAAAATATCAAAAACATAGCAATATTAAATCACATAATTCCACATGCTTACTTTATTTTTCTTTCTCAGTCATGTTAATTAAACATAGCTCAAGTCACCTCAATAATATGGAGTCAGTAAGGTGCATGCACTTGCAGTTCTCTTGAACTCTGACTTTATTTTTTGCTAGCAACCTGCAATCACTTTGGCACACTTGCAGGATATCAGCACTTTTTTACACTGGAGCATAACCTAGAAAGATGCAGTAAATCTGGAGCTTGCAATCAATACAAAGAAAAAAAGCTTTCATAAGTAGCAGGAGTGCTATCATTTTGTTTCCTGTGCTCGGTAAGAAGTGATATGCCGCACTTCCCTCTGTACCTGTTCACATCAATAACCTAACCTGAACTTACTAAATAAAATGTGTCTCATGATCAGCAAAGGTCTAACTTTATTGACATCACTTGTAGTATCACAGCAAGATTTGCTAAATATTCGGTTGTACAAAACTGCTCAAATATACAATTTCTAAGTTATATCACTTGATGAAATTCCATATCATAAATACAATTTGAATAGGAATGCGAAAAGCTCACAGGAATATTTGATGGATTCAACAATGAAAATGTAGGGGCTATGTCAAAATCTTTCCAGAGTCTTAGAACCGCTAGGGATTTGGATAATACATTCTGTCCTGGGATTGTGGTCAGAATGTAGTGCTCTTCACTGAAAGATGATACACTCAGAGACAGCAAAGTGGAATTAGTAGCCATTTTCTTCATGCAGACCATGCCCATAGACATTAGGCAGAGTCAGGTATTTTTGTATCAACCGGATTTTTCCCCCTATTATAATGACAAAAAGAGCACATTTTGTGAATGTTTTTGTAACTTACTTTCATCTATATGCCAGGTAGGCAAAACAATACTGTAACAGCCATAATTTACTTGTTGATACATAATTCCTCATGTTGAGGTACCTTCTAGGGCTTTTTGTAGAAGTCCTTGATAGTTTACATCTGGACATATCTCTGAGGGTATCTTTAGATATAGTGAGCTAACTTGGGCATTAAAGTGTATGTAATCCCTAACAGTGAACTTCAGTTCGCTGCAGGAGAGGAGAATGGTAACATGCTTCCCTCTGTCTTCAAGAAGCTAATGACATAATTTCAGCCTAGGCAAGACAACTGATTAAAGGTAGAACATTTCTAAAAAAAAATATGCAGCTTATTGTGACATATCATGACTTTATTGATGCAAAGTAGAGTTTTTAAAACATCCATTAAATCCATTACGCACTGAAATCCAGAGCTAGGTGGAAGTGACATAGTAATAATAAGCCCATGTCAGCTACTTATATTTAGAATCCCGATAGTCAAAATACTTAAAGGAGAACTATGGGGTCAGGGCTTTTCCCCATAGTTCTCCTTTGGGTAACAGGAGGACACAAACTAGTGTCCTCCCGTTACCCTAAGCTCAGTATACCGCAAGCTACAGCCCGCAGGAAACTGAGACGCCGCAGCCGGAGCGGATTCCGACATCGATGTCGAGATCCGCCCAGCTGCGTGAGTGACAGCTGGCTCTGCCTATCTAGAGGCAGAGCCAGCTGTACCCGCCCCCTCAGTCAGCGCTGTTGATTCGGAGCGGGGAGGGGGGAATCCAGCCCCTCCCCTGTCACGGCAGAGAGCCGTGACAGGATCGAGAGGTGAGCGAACGCTGGTATATGTTCGCTCACCTCCCGATCTACTGAGCCGACCAGTGACAGTCTCATTGTCACAGGTCGGCTAGAACTATGAGGTGAGTGAAAATCACTCACCTCATAGTTCTCCTTTAAACAGTAGGTCCCAAGTTCCTTGTCCTTTACTAGCAGGTGTTGCTTGGTAAAATGAGGAGTAATGCACCCCCACATTAGTCTTACAGACGAATTAACAAAAAGAGAAAAAAACACCTTTTTAAAATCTAGAACTCAACAGCGTGTAATTTATTCACAGAAAAGAGACTCCAAAATAATGAAGTACTTACATTAAATCATATGTCCCATTTTTAACAGGACCATAACCAAAATATAGAAATCAAAATTGCACACTTTGCAAGCAGGATTTATAGACCGTATTTGTAAAGGTAGAGACAAGGTAGGTTTCAATGTAAATAAAAATTAGCCAGTGGCTCAGACTGGACACCCAATAGTCCATGGGGTCCATTCCTCACTATGAAAAATGATTCATATGATTTAGGCACAGTTTTTCATTTGCAGATGTAGAACCTGATTGAAGCTTGCTAGCTGTGTGTGCATAACTTCTGTCTTGTGCACAGTACATACACAGTATTGAATCACTTGCACTATGTCCCATTTTAAACAGGATCCCCATCAGCTATTTTAAAATTATAAAATCAACATTAGAGTGTAATTTATTTGCAGGAAGATGAACTTTTATGGGGGAGAGGGGGGGGGGAGCTGGCACATATGAAAACTCCATGACTGGCTCTTCTAAGCCACTTGACCACAGCTCAAAGACCAGGACATGCATGGTTAGTAATTGGTTGCTATGGGGGCCAACGCTTGCAATAGTGGACCATTCTCTTGAACTGTGAATATCTTGAGTTTAGGTCAAACTCATGGAAAATCTGAACCCAAAGCTCATCCATAGCACTAAGTGTGGGATCAATAAGTTTCTTCTGCTATTTGATGAGTATGAAATTGGACGTTTGCTTTAATCCGAGTGTTTTTTAGTTTTAACAGTGATGTGTATTGGCAAATGTCATATGGAAACGGCAATGATCACTGGGTCCACCTGTGTTGACAGTGGAGGAACTCTTCTTACTTCATTACCTATGGTTATTACATTTATAAAACTAATGTGACATAAACATGCATACTCAGTCTGAACATACATATTTGGCTGGATTCACATTTTAGGCATCCCTTGCAGTTGTAGCAGGTCGTCTTGAGGATAGCCAGGAGAGGTCCTGTCCGGGGTTAATGTGTCACCCAGATTCCTCTCATAAACCTTCCGGGACCTCTAGTCAGCCCCAGATTTTACACCTTGCCTCAATGACAATTTAGTGCAGGTGAGGCAAACAGACAGTGCTCTGGAGCCTGGGGAGCAGGCACTCTGAATCTGCTAGAGCACAAGGTTGGTCACTGTGATTTATGTGAGGCCTGACAAACAATAGGTTTGTGCGGGTTGATAGCACTATCTAATGTGTAGTTAGTGCCGGGACACGGCTAGGATTTTGTTTTTTGCATTGTAGACTTCACTTACACTTTACAGCACCGTACTGTATATAGCCTGTGTACTGCACCAATAAATGCACCACTATTTGAAGAAAGGTCACTGGTCTGGTCTCTCATCCTCTCAAGATTGCTCACAAAGGGAGCAATTTCCCCTCTACCTATTCCCCAGCTCACACAGTGCTTTGCTGTGTTAAGACATTCCATTCATTTGAATGGGCTGGCAACACACTGCAATCAATGAAGCATGCGCCTAACCCTTTTTTTGCAACACAACACACCAAACTGGACAAGCATGAATAGGCCCTACATGTAGTGAGCAAACACCCCTTTATACAGCTTTAGTGTGAACATTTAGAGATCATCTGGCAAAATCCATCCTGCACATTCATTTCCCCTGAAAATGGTCAGCCGAAGCAAGTCCTCTGAGGTTCCAGTTACTTCCAATGAGCATATTTGGCTCAGGGAAAAACTCTCTCATGTCTAAGGATACCTTAAGGCATCGTACACTTCTCTAGGTGAAATGACTTTGAAAAATGTATGGCTCGTTATTATGAAATGTAAATCAATGCAGAAACTGGACATAATATGGCGGTGTTTAACTTATAGGAAATAGTTTATAATGCATCTGTTGGCTCTTCTTTATAACTTTTTGTAGGTGCACAGTGCTTATAATTATTGACATATTTTGTGCAATAAGAAGCCAAAGATAAAATGACTCCACTTATTGAGTTCCCTAAGCTTACTGTAAAGTGCCAGAAGCAATTATTTTTGCGTACTAAACAAGTGGCACATCAAATGGTTTTCTTCCAACAACCTAAAGGTTTATAGCTCACCTTGTCCCCTTTGTGACACACAATGTATCTTTTTACTAGACAATTATTACATTTTCAGTATTAATTTCCCTGTGATCATTATTTTTCATTTGTGCTCCAGATTCTGAAGCACCATCTCAGATAATACAGCATGACACACTGTGCATTTTGAGTCGAAGATTAGGAAACTCTGACCTATTGAATTTTGTGACTGAAGCCACTTATAAGGATGACAATAATCCTCGTGTCATAGTGTAATAGCTGTAAGATTAATTTTGTCTTAAATGCATGGAGGGTATTTAAACCTGACTTTTCCATAAAGAACATGTCTGCTTATATTAAATTACAATGAAATCTTAGTATGGGGTAATTTTGGTTTGCACATCAATCAAATGTTTAACATGAAAATGCGCCAGCATGATT
The DNA here is from genome assembly GCF_000935625.1 of Nanorana parkeri. Classification (NCBI taxonomy): domain Eukaryota; kingdom Metazoa; phylum Chordata; class Amphibia; order Anura; family Dicroglossidae; genus Nanorana; species Nanorana parkeri. The sequence continues at coordinate 60,342 of NW_017307116.1, read as the reverse complement.
TTAAATTCTTAAAGGAAACCTGCAGGCATAGAAATAAGGTAGATGCTATTGCTGCTACCAGCCTTCAGCTCTGCCATACTGATTCTGGTTTCACCAAATTGTGAGTTGCTGGCCTGGAACATGCTCACAGAACAGAAGCTTTAAACTCTTCAGACTTGGCTGCATGATTGTAACAGGCCAGTGATGGCCCTAGGGTCTGTATTTTTACAAATCAGGGTTACAATTCTGCCCTTTCAAGTTTACTGTAATGTCTTTATATAGTAATATTGTTACATTCTGGTTACAGAGACAGGCAGCATCTGTGCAATATTTCAATTTGTTCAATTGTTGTGTTTTATGGGGGGTATGTACATTTCTAAGAAGACACTACTGTTTCTTAAATGTCCCTACACTGAGATGTTCTAAAAAACGACTATCAGTAAAACAAATTATTACGGAACAACTTTTGTTTTTTACTAATGTATGCAGCCCATATGTTTAGATGATAGATTTTATTGGCTTCTTAGATAGCTATTAGATAGCGGCTCCCGGCCGCCCAGGAGAGAAACACTTTCTCCCGGAAAGGTTTACTCTGCTCGATCAAGCAGAGTAAACCTTTCCCTGCTCTCTTTTTTTTTTGACTTTGGGGCCGCCGTCAGTCAGAAAAAAAAACAGCATAGGAATGCATTGCATAGCTTGTGTTCCTCTCATTCACTTAATTAACATACAACGGGCAAACCACCTCAGACCTTCAGCCTTTCCTAACATTGCACAGAAAGATAAGCAAGTAGAAATGTTAACCCTTAAAACCCTAACCCAAGTAAGCAGTTTAATCTGCAAGAAGCATTTTTTTAATAGATATTTTTTTTTTAGCTTATGCTATGTGAATAGGAACATGTAACAAATATAAAATAGGTGTTTTCCCAACTTGGCTGCAAAAGGGGAAATACACTTTAAGTAAACTTCTCTGAATCCACCCCAAAACGAACCCAGGTACATTTGTCTCCTCGTTTATTATAATCAATAACTTTGGGATACTAAACTCGATGAAAAGTCTGCGCATTTTCATCCACAGCACAGCTCATAGACTATGTGATAACTTGTTTCCTTTGAACACTGAACAGTGCGGTGTATGCACACCCTGGATGTAAAAAAAAAATCAGGGAATGTGCTTTACAAAATTCAATTCAACAGCATTTCAAAATCACCATTTTTTCTTTCATGTGTGAGAACTTACTAGTTTTTTCTGGATTTCATGCCATCGAAATTAGTGTTTTCAGAAGTTTCCAGGAAGTACCCGATCAATGGTTTTCAAACTCCATTGAAGCATCAGCCTAATGGAAGGAATTGAGGTACATAAACCTTATTGTTTTCTTCTAGTTGATTTCACTACTCTATCTGGTTTGCACATATAGCAGATTCATAAAGCAGGAAATCTGACATTCACAGCAGATATATCCTCCTGGTGGTGTTGTAAATGACAGTGATTGATTCACCTGTATTGAATGTTACATACTTGTTAAATATGTTAACAGCATAGTAAAGGGGTCTTCATTTCTCATAAGCATATTATGGATGAGTGTATGGTATAGATGAGAGTTTCAGGCCTGCTCAACTGTCTCTGTCACAGGTTATTAGCCCTCTGGAGAACCTGGCCTCTTTTTTATCATCTGGCCTCCAGACTGATTGGTACACCTTGCCTGCAGTAGAGTTCATGAAGTGCCAGTCATGATGTTAAGTATTTGCCATCCCAGACTAAACCCCAGACATTTTAGTGCTCCTTATCACAATGTACATTTTCCTTTATCGTTTTAGTCAGGTCATTATTTATTTCAAGACAACAGGTAGAGCTCTAGGCCAGCGGTTCTCAACCTTTCTAGTGCCGCGACTCCTTGATAACACTGCCCAAGTTGTGGCGACCCCTAACAGTAAAATTATTTTCATTGCTCCTTTATCGCTGTAATTTTGCTACCGTTAGATAGCTATTAGATAGCGGCCCATGAGAGAAACACTTTCTCCCGGAAACCTTTATCCTGCTCAATCAAGCAGAGTAAACCTTTCCCTGCTCTGGTTTTTTTTTCTGACATCGGAGCCGCTGTCAGTCAGAAAACAAGAAGAAGAAAAAACAGCATAGGAATGCATAGCTAGATTCTCATTGGCTATTTCACTTTGCAATATCCAATAGCAAGCTGGCTACTTCAGGTCCCCTTCTGCTGATTGACAGCAGCAGTGGGCAGGTGCAATAGCTAGTTTGCTATTGGCTATTGCAAAGTGAAATAGCCAATGAGAATCTAGCTATGCATTCCTATGCTGTTTTTTCTTCTTCTTGTTTTCTGACTGACAGCGGCTCCGATGTCAGAAAAAAAAACCAGAGTAGGAAAAGGTTTACTCTGCTCGATCGAGCAGAGAAAACCTTTCCGGGTGAAAGTTTTTCTCTCCCAGGCGGCCAGGAGCTGCTATCTAATAGTGGGAGACTCCCGGAGTGTCTGGGAGAGTCGGGATGTCTTTAGGCAACCCGTGGCAAATCGTCATTCTACCCCCGACTGAGTTGCGACCAACAGGTTGAAAACCGCTGCTCTAGGCTCATTAAATTGCCCTCTCTATCTACCATAGGTTGCTAAAATGTAGATCAAGGTGAAATTAAACTAGACCTGAATAAGGCTCCATTCACATATAGCGTTTGCGTTTTCCCACACAGTTTTCCTCCCGGAAGACTATGCGGATTTGAAAACGCTATTATATTTAATCCGCACAGATGCTGCTCGTTTGTGGCTATTAAAGGAGAACTATGGGGTCAGTGTTTTCCCCCATAGTTCTCCTTAGGGTAACGGGAGGACACAAACTAGTGTCCTCCCGTTACCCTAAGCTCAGTATACTGCGAGCTACAGCTCGCGGTATACTGAGACGCCGCAGCCGGAGCGGATCCCGACGTAGATGACAGGATCCGCCCAGCTGCGTGAGTGACAGCTGGCTCTGCCTATATAGAGGCAGAGCCAGCTATACCCGCCCCCTCCCCCGTCCATTCCGCCAGTCAGCGCTGGCAGATCGGAGCGGGGAGAGGGGAATCCAGCCCCTCCCCCTGTCACGGCAGAGAGCCGTGACAGGATCGAGAGGCGAGCGAACCCGGTATGTGTTCGCTCACCTCCCGATCTACTGAGCCGACCTGTGACAGTCTCATTGTCACAGGTCGGCTTGAACTATGAGGTGAGTGTAAAGCACTCACCTCATAGTTCTCCTTTAAGTAGCCGAGAAAGTGCGGAATCTGTCGGATTATGGTGCTTGCACTATTTTGGAGGCCGTGTGGTGTGATCCCCGCAATTGTCTGAACGATGCACATTAAAGTGCTTTGTTTTCTCTGTTTAGAATGGCTCCGCGCGTATCTGTACAGCCGAATTAGCGCGGACAGCTGCTCCAGTGTGAATGGGGCCTTAACAGCAACGTCACATCCCTTATCAGACTGCTCAGTACAAAGTTTCAACAAGAAACTTCTGTATTTGAAATTAATCTGTGCTGTCTTTCTTATTACTACATTTACTAAACCTGATTTGCTAAAATAACTATTGTCAATGATGTAATAAGAATTTTTTTTTTGTGCACGCAGCAAACTTTGTGTTTGTGAATTAGTGCAAATACACCAGGTGCATTTTGTGACTGATTCCTCATTTCGTTATAGGTGTGAAAGTGGGTGTTTAAAGTGACACTAAACGCAGGAGTTAAATGCATTCAAGTACCTTAACTAATAACAAAAATGTATCTTATTTGTGTATCACTCAGCTGTAGATCCTCAAATCATCTCTGAATTGGTGCTGACATTGTCCTTCCTTCTGGGGGGTGGCTACTTTTGTTCCCTATGGTTCCTGTGTGTGTTGTAAAGTAGTCACCACTCCAAGCTTGCTTCTGTGATGGACTACAATCTCACATTTAGTTTTCTAACTTGTATTGAGATTGTAGTCCATCACGGGAGTGAGCTTGGAGCGGTGACTACTTTAGAACACCCAATAGCTGATTTGCAAACATTATCCAACTCAGCTCACTTTCCAGTTCAGCTATGTTGTCCTGGATTGTTCACTTCTCCTGCCTTCCCCAAACTATTCACCCTTTATTGAATAGACCTGTTAGACCCTATTTACTAGGAAAAAATGCACCAGCTGCATTCAGGGGTGATCATCTGAATAATTGCTCCATGTGTGATTACATCTGAACACCTGCGGACAGCTGCGGCTTCTTTCAGCCTGTCATTGCTTTGTACAGGCTCATCGGCTGCAACTATCTGCATCTACCTGTGAATTGAACTGCAGGAATCTGACGGTCTTAGTGCTAATGTGGTATGTGTATTGTCTGAAGACAGCAGTGTAAAGAGAAGGGGGGACGAAAGACAAACTGCGGCATGGAAGTGCAAGTGCTAATATGATGTCCCCTGAGTGTCTGCACAGGTTCTCATGAATGCGCAGCAACCCCTACAAGCTGATGTCACTCAATGGGAGAGGCAATATCCAGACAATATTTTCGGGAACGCTTCTCAGCACAGATCGTAGCCCCGCCCATGATATATTACGCGGAATTTTAAGCTTATGGTGCATTTATGATTACAGGAATACATTGCAAAATATGCTCCTGTATCAAAAGGAAACTAAAAATGCAAAAAAGGTGTACCACATAGTTCTCCTTTAACAAAATGCACCACAGCAGACAGGTGTGAACGGGCCCTATTAGTTTCTCTTTAACGTTGAAATGAAGTTAGAGATTTTAATGTCCGTTTGGCATCAAACTTACTTGGGGCCACTGAGGATGACTGGCAATGTACTTGAAATAAAAGTATATTGCATATGCCCAACATTTATTAATGACTTGTGGAGCTTGAAGTTAAATTATGTAGCAATGTAAGTCCTTGTTTGTATGTTATTAGCCATAATCACTGTGTGCCATTGAAACAATGATTGTTCCTCAGTTTTGTGGATTTTTTTTTGATACTTGTCTTAGGCATGAAAATGTGCTTATAATTGCCATTTTTCTTGTCAGTTGTATAAAAGAAGCCTAAATTATTTTAGGCAATGTATTTCAGCATGCATTGTTTCACAAGAATAATCTTGCTTCAGGGCTATTCTGAGGCAAAATTGATGTAAAAGGTTTAATTTTAATTGTAATCTTTTTGGCACCATTTTTGTCGAGCACCAGATTGAAATCATATTTGTCATAATACAAACATTGTAAGAAAGACTGCAACCTCTCTAAAGAATGTTTGTGAAATGTGGAACTTTAAAGTCAACAAACCTTAAAGCCCATTTCCACCTTAGCAGAGGTATTTAAAAAAAACAAAAACATATACCAGCAATGTACACTGTGTGTACATGTAGCAGTCCTATGCAGTTGCTGTATATAAACACAGAAATATATTGTTTTTGTTTGCTGTCCTCTTCATATCCTCATGGCTCCTTTTGAAATGACCGCCTCTGTGCTCTGCTGTGCTCTGCTGTGCTCTGTGTAAATTACTACATTTCCCACAATGCTATCCTTCCGTTGTGCACAAGCTTCTCTGTGGAAACTGAGCTCTCTCTCTCTCTGAGTTCTCTCCCCCATTCATTAATATTCATGGTGGCACTGCCCCCTGAACAGTGCAGAGTGACCTGGAGTGGCAGAGCTGGTGTGCAGTCATCTTGTTAAGATGATGGGAGGGGTCAGCTGCTCTGACCCCAGTGTCAGACTGAGTGGAACTGTGGAGGGAATTTTACATTTGTAGGACTCAGGCCCACTAAAAAGTCCTTAAAAAAGTTTAAAAAGCCAGCAACGACAGTCATGAAAATGTGCAGATGTATACATCATCACTGCACCTCTACATTACCACAATAAATTCTAATCACTTACAAAATGAAAAATAAAATGAATGGCATGCAACGCACCTCCGGCACTGTAATCGCATGGGAGGTGCTTTGTGCAGTACCGTGCATTATTCGCACAGAACCATGGGATTAATGGTGGCGGTTGTGTGAATGGGCCCTTAAGGCACAGAGACACACCAGAAGCCCTGCACATTAGGAATGGGCTGCCTCCTGGTGAAGTTAGGTTTACACTACACAGAGGGGCCTTGACGAGGCAGTGTGGAATCCACTTATTTTGCAAAAGTGGTGCAATTTAAACCTTTGTTTTTAACCCTAAAAGTTAGATAGTGTAATTTTTTTTTTGCAGACTAACTAGTAAGTGTGCCGGAAAATGTTTGTGTTTGTATTGTGTAAAGCCCTTCCATGTGACCCTTGCTCTAAAACTGGTTATGAATTGATGAGTGTATTTGACATTTGTTTTGCTTGTTGGATTTGTTTTGGGGACACACGAGGGGATTCAGCTGCTGTTGTTCGAGGCTTCTGGGGGTGTCCCTGTGCCTTTAAGGAGGTTGGGCTACCTCCTGGTGAACCTGCACCCAATTTATCCTTTGCTATATATGCTCCAAGATGGAGGCTCTCATAGAATAGAGTTAGGACCACACTACACAGAGGGGCCTTGACGAGGGAGTGTGGCTTCCACTTATTTTGCAAAAGTTGTGCAACTAAAATCTCTGTTTTTAACCCTAAAAGTTAGAGAGTGGAAAATATTTTTCTTTTTGCAGGCTTGCTGGTAAGTTTTTGCTTTTGTACTATCTATATCCCAATCTCTAAAAACAGCACTTTTGCCTTGCAGCATTGGGGGTCCCTGGTTCTGATCCAGGTCAGGACTATCTGAAAGAAATTGTGGGTTTCCTCTGGGTACTCTGGTTTCCTCCAACACTCCAAACACATACTTAAAGGTTAATTGGCTTCTGTCTAAATTGGCCCTGTATGCATGTGTGACCTTAAATTGCAGTGTATAAGTTGTTTTTGAAAAGTAAATACCTGTAATAAATAATACACACTACAAGTGGTATGCACTTAAACATGATGTTTATCATTCTCTAGAAGTGATTAATAAATACAAATGACCTTTCTAGATAAAATTAGGGCCTGCTAAATCTGTCAGTCATTGCAATAAACCTAGGGCAGTGGTCATAGCCTAATTAAATATCTTCATCCTTTTTTAATTTCTTAGCACACATTTATAAGAAAGAGCAACAGAAGGAGGTATACTGGCAAATAAAATTGCCTTGTGTTGGTTTTTATTGTACTAACTACATCATTTACTGCTACACTTCTAAACAGAGTTTATATTTTCCTATAAACTGGATGTGCTGATAATGTACTTTAACCTGCATTTACATGAATTTCCTAATGTCTAGAGATAATTGGTACAGCGATTATCTGTTTATTTTAGCAAAGTTAAAAACTTACTTGCACAGTTTGCATTGCTGTGATTTTAATTTTATTTGAACTTTGACACCGCTAATTATACAAACTTTTAAAGACAAAAGATACTTGTTATTGGGTAGGGTTTTTTTGTGCCTGGATTATACAATAGCAGTAGAGAATATCTTATCTTATAATAGAAAACCTCTTCTATTATTTTTCCCTAAATATTTATGCATTTAGGAAATAACCCTGTTAATAAAGCAAAACTAACATGCTTTATACTGATACCTGATTGACTGATATATCATAGGTTATATCTTAATTTAACAGTAATTCAATGGCTCGAAGTGCATGAAATAACAAAAACATTTATGAGACATTTGATTTATCTCAGCTGTTACTAAGAATGGTATAGCAAGTGTGATGATGAGGTTTGACGGCCCCAAACTGTGTGGAAGGAATATGAAAGTTGTATTGCCCACAGTGCCACCCTTATTTCTTTAAAATGCACAAGTTGATAAAACTGATCAGATTTAAATCTCATGTATGTGGTGGACTGCCACAGAGGGTGACAAACTTCATAAAAAAACCCACTGGAACTCAGCTCAGATTAACACACAAAGCAGAGAAAGTTAGATGGAAAGCAGAGTCATCATAAATCTCACTAAAATAGTCCAGGTTAGAAGCAGAGCAGGATGCAGTAAAATTTCCATTACGTAAATTTTCTGGCAGACCAGTTTAAAGCACATATTTAAAAACACATTCTGGCCTTCTTTTTTTAAATACCAAACCCCTAACTCTACTTCATATTCCATAATTCCATCTATAATGAAGTTACATTTATACGCATGCATAAGAAAATAGCAATTAGACAACAAACACACCCATATTACAAGGGGCAGAAGGCTAATGGAACACATTAAATCTCCTAGGCACTATATTCATCTGCTTTATATGGTATCTGGGCTCTAATAAAATCGTAACTTCTGTGCAATATTATATTAGTTGTCATTTTACAGAACCCTTTTCAGATGAAAAAATAGATGGGTTTAGAAAATTGTCATTAAGGGTGTCTCTGCTGAACATTATAAAACACTTCAAAACCCTTCCACCACACCTCTCAGATCCTTTGATTGTGTTATGTCTGTAAATGTCCTCTTCGGGGACCAGAAAATATGGCTGCATTGGCAGCTCAGCAGCTCTTCCTTACCGTCAAAACTATGAAGAAATACTAAGAGTCATTTATGAGAGCCAGTGATGATAATGCATCAGATTGGACTTACTCTGCACAGGAATCAAAGCCCAGGTGAACCTTGCTTACGTTGTTTTCACTTTTAAAGGGGTAACACCACTTTAAACATATAACAATGAAAAAATCTTTTAAAAATGTATATTGTCACACATGTGATTTTGTAATTTAATGTTAATAAAAATTACCTTTCCATTTAAAATTGTAGCTGCTATAATGTTCTAAATCTGTCAAAAAAATAAAATGCAATATGGTGACTAGGAGATGTTCCATACACAGTGTCACGATCTCGGATCAGGCTCAGAGTCCAGTAGCTGAAACAGCCGGCAAATTCGTGGTATAACAGGCCGAGTTTTGTACACAAGTAGACGGTAGTAGTATAGGAGCAGGCAGAAGCGTAGTCAGCGAACAAGCCGAGTTCAGTAGCCAAAGGTATCAGGCAGGGCTGTCTTTAATACTGATTGGACCCTGGGCAAACATTTTCTTGGGCCCCCCGCTCCTACCTATCCCGACCCCCCTACCCGCCCCCGCCATGCAATTTCGCCCATGCATATGCAGGAGCGGAGCAACACTATGCAATACCGATCGCACAGTAAACAGAAGAGTGGCGCAGGTGTATCTTTTGCGGACTCAAGGGCGGGGCCGGTGCAAGGATTATTGTGTACACAGGTGAAGGTGCATTATTCACCCCCTCTCTCCCCCCCCCGACGCCCACAGACGACTGTCTATGCAGCCTTAGTAAGGTTTATTGCCCCCCCTCATATGTACATGTGTGTGACCCCTCTCTCTGGACGTTGTGTTCCCTAATACACACATGCAGCAGCGAGTACAGACATTCAGGGCCTCCCCATCAGACACCCCCTGTTCATGGTGCCCTGATTCAGGCTGTAGTCCCCTCACCTGGCAGGCTCCCTATCCCTTATGCAGGTGCAAAAGCCACCTTTGGCAGCTGCCCTTTGGGCCCCACAACAATGACTGGGCCTTGGGCAGCTGCCCCTTTTGCCCTGCGTTAAAGATGGCCCTGGTATCAGGTATGAAGCAGAAGACGATAAGAGTAGTTGGTGAATCAGCAGCCAGAGGTCGGTACACGGGTAGCAGTATGAGCAGATTGTATCACAGAGGGAGCAGGAAGCAAAATATTGGCAAGAACGCAATAATCTGGCAAACAGGAAGTGCAGAGGCATGGCTAAAATAGGAAGTTCAAGGGAGGAGCAAGGATTTCAGAGTTACCATATTGTAAACTCTATAATATTCCTGTCTGAGCATGGCAGCAAGTTATACAGACAGTTGTTTCAAAAGATCAGAATTACACAGCAAATGCTGTGAATGGTCCCATCTGTGGTGCCAAATTAAATACGTTATTATTTGTCCCTTCCTAAATGAAGATGAACTGTTACAGTTTTGGTAATATTAATAGTAGTGTTAAAAATAATAATAATTAATAATAATAATAATAAAAGTGCTGAAAGAAGCAAAGGTTTCTTTTATTTATACAGAGAGAAAAATCACTAACAAAGCACATACATAGATGAAGGAACAGAGTATTTATAATACACTATATAAAACAAAGATAATGCATTACACAGAAAGTCCGTCCTCTAGGTTCCATATCTTGGCTGGGTTCAGAAAGCGAGAGAGAGCACCCACTTTTATAATGCACAATACTCCATTCATACTAAAGAAACACTCAAATTCACACACCTTTACTCAGGTGTCTTCATACCCCTTTCGAGTCTTTCGTCCAAACCAAATTTTTCATAGTATTCGTAAGTGCTCACTGACATCATCCAACAGATGGCATCATCATACTGCAGGCAAACAACGTGACCTAGGTCAACAGTAGGTCACATTCATTAAATATGTGAAAGTAACTGCACACTTAAAGTGAGATTAAGATTAAGTTAAAGGAGAACTATGAGGTGAGTGAAAATCACACATCCTCATAGTTCAAGCCAACGTGTGACAATGAAACTGTCACACAACGGCTGGATAGATCAGGAAGTGAGCGAAAACATACAGTCGCTCGCTCATCTCCCTGCAGAGAGCAGTGACTGTCAGTCACAGCTCCCACAGGGATCCCCTCCCTCCCTGCTTCGATCCTCCAGCACTGACAAGAGATACAGATGGGGTAGGGGACGGGTACAGCTGGCTCTGCCTCTAGCTTGACAGTAGGTTCTGCCTATCAGCTAGCTAGCTGGGTGGATCCCAACAACTTCGTCGGGATCCGTCCCGTCTGCAGTGGTCTCAGTATACAGCGAGCTGTAGCTAGCAATATACTGAACTTTGGGTCACAGGAGGACACTAGTATATGTCCTCCCGTGACCCTTAAGAGAACTATGAGGAAAAACACTTACCCCATAGTTCTTTTATAAGTGTTAGAGTTATGAAAGAGTGGAGCCATGCAGCAACTTTGCCATGTTACTATCTTGTCTTTTTTTAATAGGAATGAATTCTCCCTATCTGGGTGGATGCTGCAGTGTTGAACTTTTGCGAAACACTGTAATTTAAATAAACATTGAATTAACAATAATTAAATACATGAGTAAAACCGTGATGCAAAACCCATGTGTGCTTGATTGATGCTGTGCTGTTAATAGTGTTTGTAAACACCCAATCCACACTAAGAAAGCCAACAGTTCAACTTCATTTCAGCTTCATTCAAAACATTTTATAATCATAAGAGATTTGAATCTCTTTTCCTGTCTGCCCCACCTGTTGGCTCCTCAAGCTAATGTGATAGCAGCATTTTAAAGGGGCACTCTGATTGGGGACAATTACTTATTAGTTGTCCCCATCAGAGTGCCCCCTTACATTAGGGGCTGCCATCTGAGTGCCCCCTTACGTTAAATTCAAAAATAAGGGGGCACTCTGATGGAGACAAGAAATGTAAGGTGGCACTCTGAATGGGGCATCTAATGTAAGGAGGGTACTCTGTTGGCGGCAACTAATGTAAGAGGGTACTACGATGGAAGCAACTAATGCAAATGGACACTCCGAAGGGGACAACTAACCTAAGGGGGCTCTCTGAAGGGGACAACTGATGTAAGGGGGCACTCTGATAACGGAAACTAATGTAAGGGGGATCTCTGATAATGGCAACTAATGTAAGGGGGCACTCTGATGGGGGTATCTAATGTAAAGGGGCACTCTGCAGGGGACAACTAATCTAAGGGGGCTCTCTGATAGGGAGAACTGATGTAAGGGGGCACTCCGATGATGGCAAATAATGTAAGGGGGCACTCGATGGGGACATCTAATATAAGGGGACACCAAATCTAATGGGGCTCTCTGATGGGGACAACTAATGTATGGGGCACTCACATGGGGAGAAATGATGCAAGGGGGCTTTCTGATGGGGAGAAATGATGCAAGGGGGCTTTCTGATGGGGAGAACTGATGTAAGGGGGCTTTCTGATGGGGAGAACTGATGTAAGGGGGCTTTCTGATGGGGAGAACTGATGTAAGGGGGCTTTCTGATGGGGAGAACTGATGTAAGGGGGCTTTCTGATGGGGAGAACTGGTGTAAGGGGGCTTTCTGATGGGGAGAACTGATGTAAGGGAACACTCTGATGGGGAGAACTGATGTAAGGGGGCCCTCTGATGGGGACAACTGATGTAAGGGGGCACTCTGATGGGAAGAACAGATATAAGGGGGCTCTCTGATGGGGACAACTTTTGTTAGGGGGCACTCTGATAGGGACAACTGATGTAAGGGGGCACTCTAATGGGGACAACTGATGTAAGGGGACACTCGGGATGCTGTCCTTTTTTTCATTGAAGCCAGACACGATATGGTACAAATGCATCACACTGTGCTTTGCCTATAGAACTTCATGAAGTGTCACTTGTGACATTTGAATAAAGTTCTAACAAAAAATGTTTTAAATGCGTGATGGCCGGGATCAATACATCAGCACTGTGTCTGGGAAAACACACCAGCAGCTGTGGGTTGTAGTGCAGCTGCTAGTGGGAAAGCAGCCAAAAATGCAGAAACGGACCGTTCTGTCTGGACTGAGCAACAGTACACATAGCTACTCCCCACCCCCCACGTGTGGCTGTTCTTTTTAATGCTGACAAAGTTTGTTTTTTCTGCTAAGTTTATAATTTTCTTCTCTTTCTTTTAGATGTGGAGGGGAAGTTTTATTCTGGTGTATTGAATTTTGAGTACTGACTCCTGTCTAATATTCCTATGCCTGGTAAAAGTCCCATCTGTGGGAACAATCCAAGTAATTGTCTCCCCTCTTCTAATATTGTTAAGCTAATTTGAGATTGTTCTTCAGAAATGAATGCAGAACAGTCAGCCATCTCGGTGACTCTTTCAGTGGAAGCTATAGATCACTTTAGACACTCGTCTCATCCAAATGTGGGATGCAGAAGAGCTGACTGATCAGTACACAGAACACAGATTCATGAGTTTTATGGATAATTCTCTCTACTACACAATGAAATTGGCTTTACACTTTGAAACCACTTCTAGTATAAAAAGATAAATAATGTCCTATTCTGCTCATGCGGAAGAAGGGATATTTTACTGGTGATTGGCTTTAAAACCCAGATGGTATCCATTCTTTTATCCCTCTCATTTCAATATTATCTGATTGCTGGCAATTTCATACTGATTACATAGTTAACCTCTGTACTATTTTTTTCAATCAGTAAAAAAAAAAAAATCATAGACTAAAACAAATCCTTTATTGTGAAATGAATTTGGAAAAATCACCCAAACTGAGGTCTAGCATGAAATTTGCTAAATATCGCAAAAGAAACACCAGAGGAGATTATATGACTGTTCCCTCAATGGGCTGCAAAAATATATACAGAATTTAGAATTTTGATGCCTATATACTGTAGGAAGAGTTTAGTTTGCTTCAATAAATGCATTTTTTACTGACCTAGTTAATAAGAATAACATTAACATATTTTAGTGTTTACAGAGGTAGGGACAAACCATATTGCCTTACCTTTCTTTATTTTTACAACAGAAGTGTCTGGTCAAAGGTCTAATAAACCAAACATGAAAGAACTAGCTAATAAAACTTACATATATATATATATCTATATATATAGATATATATATAGATATATATATACACCGTATATGCCGGCGTATAAGGCGACTGGGCGTATAAGACGACCCACTAATTTTGCAGTTAAAACATAGGTTTTGGGCTATACTCGCCGTATAAGACTACCCCTCTTACGAGGCACACCATTTAAAAACATCTTACAGATTTGTTTTTATAATTTTAATTAACCACTTGAAGTCCGCGGTGTTAAACCCCCTTCCTGTCCAGGCCATTTTTCAGTATTCAGCACTGCGGTACTTTGACTGACATTTATTCTCTCATGCAACGCTGTACTGAAATTAATCTTATACCATTTTTTGGGGACAGATAGAGCTTTCTTTTGGTGGTATTTAATGACCACTTTTATTTTTTACTATATTAAGGAAAAATTACCGAATTTAAAAAAACAAAAACGTTTCCCCTATATTACATTATAAAACATTTATTGTTTCCCCTATATTAACTTGTAAAATATAAAAGGCGGGGTCACGTTGGGTAAAAAGACAACAAACATGTCAAGCCTTAAAATTGTGTGCGCGCGCTAAAACCTCAAAAAACTACCATATCCAAAATTGGCAATGCTTTAAAAGCTTTTAGCGCTCATCAGTTTAGTGTTATCAGTGATTGATTGCCCTAAAATTATTGTTCTCACTCCGACGTTCGCGGTGATGTGTAACATGTGTAACGCAATTGTCGTTTTTGCGCGCTGGCGCATCTGACGCGTATTTACGTTTCTATATGCGTAAATATGTGGGTGGGGGACTTAAAAATGTTTGTTTTTTAAAAAACTTTTTTTGATATGTGACTTTTATTTATTTTTTACTTTTTTTAAACTTATTGTTATTGCTATCACATAGCGGGAATAAAAATCCCCCTATGTGATAGCACAGGTTCACTGACAGGTCCTCTTTATGGAGACATTAGTGGTCTCTAAGAACCCTATTGTCACCTGGGGACCCCCAAAGATCTGCTTCATCAGCTTCTTCTCTCTGGCTATAGCAGCCAGAGGACTGCCAGGTGAATGTGGACGTGATGTATTACACATCACTTCCGCATTCACAGTACGGAGGGAGTTCAGCCAGGAGGAAGATGCTGATCTCCCTCTCATCTTCTTCCTGAAACCCTCCCGAGCCGGTCCCGGGCCGCAGATGGGGTAGCGGACTGGAGGGGGTGTGCAGCCAGCGAATACAAGCGATCGGCAGGCTATAGAGCCGCCGATCGTTTGTATGTCAAACAGCCGGTAACGGCTGTGTACAACGGGCGGGTTTTTTCTGCCCGTGCATGCACACTAGGGGGCGCGCACGAGCAGAAAAAAAGCAGTTTTTTCACAACGGGCAGACGGAAAGCGGTTAAAATGGTTATGACTTACCTCAAATGCTTCATAATCCTCATCATGTTCATCATCTGACATCATAAGTTCATCAATGACATCTTGTGATATATTTGTAAGATTTGTAATTCCGAAGCAGATGGTGTGGCTTCAGCGTCGGCTTCCCTTTCATCTTGCCACAAGTAGTCGTCCTCCACATCAACCAATGAATTTGATATGCCACACTTTTTCAAAGACTTGATTACAGTTTCTGCATCAATATCATTCCAGGCTTTTATGACAAAGTTACACAAAACATCCAACTGTGGAGCACGCATGTTTCCTCCTTTTGTGAATGACTTTTCGCCGCTAACCATCCACTCATTCCACTGTTCTCGAATGCGATCTTGAAATGGCTTGTTTAGGCAAACATCCAGTGGCTGTACCAACGACGTCAATCCTGCAGGAATAACTGCGGCATCTGTGTTTTATGCTTGCCAGCCTTTTCTTTGTGCTGGTATTTAATTGAACATATCCCACACGAGTAGGCTACGTTTTCGACAAAGTCCACGAAGTCCACCAGGTCGTCTACTCCATACATTATCAAGCCACAGCTTTATCCCTTCTTCATCCATCCAGCCTTTTTCATTTACATGTGCAAAAACTCCAACAGGGAACTTGATTTTCGGCATTGTTTTTCTTTTAAAAACAATAATTGGTCTTAGTTTGGTGCCATCAGCTGTACATGCTAGTACCACTGTAAAGCTGGATGTCTTCTGTTTTAATTAACACTGTTTTTGCACCTTTTGAATTGACAGTTTTATTTCCAACCATATCAAAATTCATAGGGGTTTCATCTATATTTCCGATATTACTTAATGCATAGTCATGTTTCTTGTGCTGTTGTATTACGTATCGATGGAAATTACTTACTTTACTGTTGAGATCTGCAGGTAATTTTTGTGCAATTTTGGTCTTCTGCATCAGTACCAGATTATGCCTTTCCAAGAACCTAGTACACCAGGATACAGTGGCCGTAAATCCTTTGCTGTGATCTGGGTTAGATTTGGCCCACTGAAGTGCAAACATACAGTACGTATGTTTTTTCGTGTCACTACATAACCATTTTGATGATGCTCATGCACCATGTCTTCTACATGATTTTCGAGTTCTGGCCAATGTGGGGTGCCTTTTCTTAATGCACATTTAGTCATTGGCATACTTTTTAATGCATCTTCATTTGCTTTCCAGTCTCGGACCATCTTTTCTGTTACTCCATAATGTCATGCAGCAGCACAGTTATTATGTTCCTTGGCAAAGTTTATGACTTTCAGCTTGAAACTTGCTTCATATTTCCTTCTTTTTGCTGGTGTAGCCATGATGGGGTCATGTTGTAGCTGAATTCTAATACTGGTAATGTTAACTTGGACAATGCTGCTAACGAACTGAGAGCGCATCCACGTGGTGGCATAAAACTACTGTCAATCATTATCCACGCTGGCAACATCCCGTACACCGCGGGATTTAAGGATTTAAGGTTCACATTTTATATTCGGCGTATAAGACGACCCCCAATTTTTGGGAGATGTTTTTAAGGTGTCATGCTGACTGGTGAAATTTGTGACTGACTGGTGAGACACTATCAAATTTTTCAAGCCCTGTATATATATATATATTTTTATATGGAGCCATTTCCTTCATAGCTAAATTAATACATACTTTACAGAACAGTTTTCCAATGCAGACAAAAGAATGTTCTGTCTATGTCCAGACGCTCATCAGACTTTAATAGAAAACCTAGTTTTTCTAGTTGTTGTGGCTTTCTTGGTGATAAACCAGTTCCAGAGATGTTTTCATTGTTCCTCCCCTCTTTGCTCCAAAGCACTTGGGTACATATTCATGTTTAGGCCAGCAATAATGCAGTTACAGTTTTATGTGTCTGCATGTTTTATGCCATCTAGGGTCTATGGCTAACTTAAGGTGCCCATACACCTTACAATTATCTGCGGATTTTCTGCAGTCAGATGGAAAAAGTGCAACAGATTGGCCCAGGTGGAGATTACTCCATCCACACAGTTTAATGTAGACCTGACCACATCTGACCACAGAAAATCTGCAGATAATTGTAAGGTGTATGGCCAGCTTTAGAGAGACTGTCAATAAAAAAAAAAAAACTAGCAGTTATAAGGTGCAGGTGCTTCCAGCAGACCTGCAGCAGCCTCTGAAAACCTTATTATGGTGAATCCTTTGCCATTCTGACAAGCAAAGCTATGACAGTTTCAGGTAGTGGGGGAGCTTGTCACTATCTCCTGCCCCCCACACATTTATATAGGTCCATCTGATGGGCGGCCTCATTAGACAGCACAGGGCAGGTGCAAGGATTGCTGTGGCGTATGCGGCGATACCTAACATGTATAGTGCAATCTACATTTTTGGATGTAGGCTCACAAGCTGCCTACTTTGCCTAGCAACACCCAGGTGACACAACACAAAATTCTATGTAGCATTATACAGAAGAAGTACAGACTACTGTAACAGTACGGAGAACCGCAAAATATGTTGAGCAGGACCATAAACTGACACTAACCACACTCCCTTTCCACTAACACTTACCGCACTCCCTATTCACTAACACTAACCGCACTCCCTATTCACTAACACTAACCGCGCTCCCTATTCACTAACACTAACCGCGCTCCCTATTCACTAACACTAACCGCGCTCCCTATTCACTAACACTAACCGCGCTCCCTATTCACTAACACTAACCGCGCTCCCTATTCACTAACACTAACCGCGCTCCCTATTCACTAACACTAACCGCACTCCCTTTTCACGAACACTAACTGCACTCCCTATTCACTAATACTAACTATTCACTAACACTAGCTGCACTCCTTATTCACTAACACTAGCTGCACTCCTTATTCACTAACTGCACTCCATATTCACTAATACTAACTGCACTACCTATTCACTAACACTAACTATTCACTAACACTAGCTGCACTCCCTATTCACTAACACTAACTATTCACTAACTAGCTGCACTCCTTATTCACTAATACGAACTGCACTACTTATTCACCAACACTAACCGCACTCCCTATTCCCTAACACTAACTGCACTCCCTATGCACTAATACTAACCGCACTCCCTATTCACTAACACTAACCGCACTTCCTATTCACTAACACTAACCGCACTTCCTATTCACTAACCGCACTTCCTATTCACTAACACTAACCGCACTCCCTATTCACTAACTGGATTTTGGGCTCAGGAACACGCGGGACTCTGGACCCACCAGAAGGGCGCCGCAGAGCCCACCTGAGATCCTGCAGAGCCCACTATTGACCCCACACATAGCTGAGACCCCATACAGCCCACCTGAGAGTGACCCTGCAGAGCACACCATAGATCCAGCACAGCCCACCCGAGACTCTCTATGGTGGGCTCTGCAGGGTCCCTTTCCCTGCATCCCCTCCAAACTCCTCTTACCTGCCGCTGCTGGGGCCCGACCTCCTCCCCCTCCTCCCCTGTCACCTCTGCCATGCCGCCCCTGGTATGGCCGATACCCATGTAAGTAGTCCAGGCCCCCCAGACCCCTCACATGTGTATTGGCCATACCCCCCTGATGGCGGCCGTAAGAGCGGCGGAGGGTGCATCAATTTTCTTGTGGGTGGCAATTGCTCTGTTGCCTCCCCCCCCGGAACCAGCACTGGACACACACTCCATTAAGAGTTGACACCAGGGCGGTTCGGCCGCGCTGATCCGTCGACATGAACGATTCCATACATTGCTATTAGGACCGTTCATGCGACTGCGCGGCTCAGTGCGATCTGAACTGCCTCCCACCCGAACTGCTCCCTGACCCTTTTTTGCTGCGCTGATTAGTGTGTTTTCAATACAGCTTTCAATGGAATCGCACTAATTAGCGCGGTTTTGTGCATTTTTTATTGCGTTTCAGCGATGAAACGCAATTAAAAAAGACCAAAATCTCCCTTTTGAAATCAGTGGCTTCCGGATCAGCGCGGAAACCGCACTGATCCGCAATTGCACTGGTGTGAATGGGGCCTAATACTGATGGGGCCTGGGATCAGTGTGGGGAGAAAGAGTTAAAAAACACACACACACACACACACACACACACACACATATAAACCAGCTCAGGACCTGGAGATAGAGGGGTGGAGAGAAAGTTAAAAAAAAAAACACTGCACTTTACAATCAGGAGACAGAGGGGGGGAGAGAGACAACACTCACCTACGGAGTCCACAGAAGAAAGATCTCATGGCTGTCAGATGGCAGGTACAGCCACACTGACTCCACAGTCCCACAGAGCTGCACAGCAGAGGGAACCTAGGGGCGGGGTCCAGTCCAGCTCACATGGAGTCGGAGCCCCATACCGCAGCGGATGCCACTTACCACTGCAATTTTTCCGCCCTCACCCCTTCAGCGCCCTGAGGCAGCCGCTTGACTTGCCTTGCGGTAGTGCCGGGCCTGATTATGCAATGTAAAATACCTCTTGTCATGAGAGTGATGATTAACCTTGCAGCAGAGTACAAGGAATGCACAACTGTGTGTGTTCTTAGTTCTAAGGCCTGGTGTCAAACTAAAAGATTAGTCATAGATTTACTGTGAAGTTAACTGATGCATACAGATCCTGCTAAACTTCATCTGGGCATCTAAGCTTCAAAAAACTCTGGTCAAAAAAAAAGACTAATTCATTCTTTTAAATATAATGTAAACATGTGTTCAATGTAAAATTACCTTCCAGGCTACAGAAAGTTGTATGTGCAAACACAGGTTTTGCAGTGCATTGGTGTCATGTAGATTTGAAAACAGCAGTTACTTAAGCCCCTTCATCGGCTAGCAGTGAATTATGAGTAGTTGGTAGGATGGGTGGCTTGTCTGTGTGAACAGCTGCAGGCGTCTTTGCTATGGTATTATCAAGTGTCCCTTTGAAAGTACAAACATTTTCATATAAACTGAAAGAAATAAAATATAAACCTTCACGTTTTGCCTCCTAGCGACTGAAATCAAATCATGGTCCGAGCTGTGTTGTGGAATAAGCAAAATTTTCCTTTCCTCTGGTTACCTGTCAAATTAGTTATGTGATAAAAAAGAAAACAGGCATACAAATGTGATTTACTTTTGTTTCCTCCAGTCATAAACATTTATGTCTAAAGTGTAACAAGGAGTTTAAAATCCAACTATATTTTATTGATGTATGATGAAACCAGCTACAGATGTACACTGTGTTTTTTCCCATATCTGTCTTTAAGCTGCAGAGGTTACAGAAGAATTTGTCAGACTACAGAGAAAAGAACTTCAGTATCTCAGGCTGACTTTTTCAAATTCTTTTTGGATTTTATTTTATTATAGTAGTATTGCAAAAGTGCTAACAATATTTGGCTCCTCTAAATGAACAGTGATATTAAGGAGACTTAGGATGGCCATTAATAGGATGGAAATGAACAAGAAATGCCCTCAATATAAGGCTGGTAAAGACTACGTTATATAACTTTCTTGGGGGCAAGGCATTGCTACTGAAAGTGCAACGTGGCTTCTTTGCTGGTCCTAACCCTGGTGCAACACATTCCAGGGTGTGTGAGAGATATCTATCTATTTAAGGACACATTTACTTAAGACAAGAGTTGTCTTGTAGAAACAATGTTTTCTCATTTCCTTACATAATACCAGCCTTGATCAGCATTTTTGTTAAAGACATCACATGAACAAAGACTTTGGCAAGTTGGAGAAATTTGTGCAAGTCTTTTAGGCTGTTACCCAGGAATTCTTTTTTACCTCCTTCTGCATTAAATGTTGTACTATTGCTTTGATCTTTGAAGAACTGTAAAGCTGGCTATACACAATACAATCTCTGAACAATCTCTTTTAGATCTACCACAGCTATGTCATATGAGGGCCTACTTTAATAGCCCATTCAATTTGTATCCAGTGGGCAGGCTCTCGTCTGAAAATACTTGTTGGCAGATCTAAAAGAGATCCAGTTGTAACATTTATGGCCTGCTTTACTGCCAGGGAAAGTAACATTTTCCTCCTGTTATGTAGTCTGTTTTTCTTACTGTGGACTGCAGCACACACGGGCCTTTGGAAATGCTTGTAGTGCATTCCAGCTACATGTAGGGCCATCGATAGAGGGATACAGGTAGTCCTCATGTACTAGGCTAGGGTACCATTGGGTCAGCAGGGGGCCTGGGCCCAGCAGGGGCTGCCTCCAGTGCTTGAACTTTCAGCGTTCACTGTTTCAAATACATGTCGTAACCCAGCAGTCAATCAGAAGTTATTGTTCGGAAACAACATCAAGCACTGGAATGATGTCACTCTTTTCATGCATTCAGATTCACATTCATGTATGCTGAGATGTCTGTGTACATGCTTAGTGGGGTGGCATGGGCGGCTTTCTATACTCTCTATCTGACTCTCATTTTTAAAGACATTCCCAGGTTATGAAAATGTAGGGGTCTATGTAATACTATATTCATGAAGGATGCACCTATTTTTCACGCAAGATTCAAAAAGAAAAATCGGCAAATTTTGGGCGAAAGTTCCGTCAATCTTGGGTAAAAACATTACTAAATACACCCTTTAGTTTTTGGAATTTTTGTACCCGGGGATGTCATGGCACTGATCAGTCAAATGGATACTTTGCTTTTTGGTCATGTTTCTTTTGCGTTATACAGGGGATCTATGCTGAAAGGTCAGCACAAAGCTTTATAAGCAGGCTGGATGGGATAGATAAATAGTGGGCAACATTAGAATCAAAATACCTTCCTTAGAGAAAATCATGTCCTGGGCTCTGTCCTGTGGCTGGTCATATGACCAATGTTGTGGCAGAGTTTGAAGGTGCCGGTTGACATCCAGTCTGGACCAGCCAAACAGCAGCTCACCACCCTTTCCTATCACCATAGGTCATGCAGGCAATGCTCTGGGATTGGTCAAGCAACCAATTAGAAGTCAAGATCACTGATTCCATGCTTTTATTACACTTTATCTATCACATATTGACTCAGAGTGAATCTAGGCAACTGACTAATTTTTCACAACAAATAATAAGCATCTTGTACTGAACTGTTGTTGATGCACTGAGAAATGCCCAGTACTTTTATGGGGAAACACATGACCCCCACCTCCCACAATACACTGCTTGAAACCTGATATGGGGCATGATAAATATACTCTCGTATAAGACACTGTCACCTTGACCATCTATGATCTCATTTATTAAATACCTGAGTCAAATAACCTTCTTTGTAAGATGTACATTTTCTATAGATTTAACCTTTTTGCCTCAAGGATTTTGATCTGTTAATCTATTTGCTCAATCTATTTATTCAATAAAAAATTAGTATAAATGTGTGGGTTATTTGCTAAATAAGATTGTCTGTATTTATAGTATTATTGCAGCTATGTTTGTGTGTCTCCTGGCATGGCCTACAGGCTGAGAGAGTGGACCTGGAGCAATGGAATTGAGTTTCTAACCACCCATCACTAGAATGGTTTTAACCACCTCCCGTCCTTGGCCATTCCTGAACTGCTGGACGGGAGTCTTGTGGGAGCGGGAGGGCGTCTTAAGACCGCGTGCCCCTCCCCCCACCCGTATGTCTCCATAAAGAGGACCTGTCATGTGAATTGGCTATCAAATAGGGGAATTCTTAGTCCCCTATGTGATAGCAATAAAGTGTAAAAAAAAAATGTTTTAAAAAAATATCGACGCTAAAAAAGAATAGTCACAAACGTATGTAAAAAATGTAAAATGACACAACATTTTTTTAAAGTCCCCCACACCCCCACATACACACGCAAACATGCGTCAGGTGCGCCAACGTGCAAAAACGACGATTCCGCCTATTGTGCCGCACATGTTACATATCGCTGCAAACGGTCGGAGTGAGAGCAATACTTTTAGGCCATTAATTACTGATAACATTAAACTGATGAGTGTTAAAAGCCTATGGCCAATTTTGGGTGTGGTCATTTTCTGCGATTTCGCGGGGCGCGCACAATTTAACACCTGACATGTTTGGTGTCTATTTACCTGACGTGACCCCATCTTTTATATTTTACCAGAAAATTGGGGTGATAATAAATGTTTCATAACATTTTATAGGGAAACAGGTTTATTTTTACAAAATGTAGGGTACTTTTGTTGTTATATAGTAAAAAATAAAAAGTGGTGATTAAATATCAACAAAAAAAAGCTCTATCTGTCCCCAAAAAATGGTATAAAATTTATTTCAGTACAGCATTGCATGACTGAATTAACTTCAATCAAAGTACTGCAGCGCTGAATACCGAAAAATGGCCAGGACAGGAAGGGGGTTTAATACCCCGGTCTTTAAGTGTAGGCCTGGCTTAACAACCTACCTCAAGGGGGTGCTACAAGTGCAAGCAGACATAACTATGTATTTTACAAAATAGCGTATAGACTGCAGGGATCTGGACGCTGTAACATTTAGAGTGCCCTTATGTTGGGGGTCAGTGTCTTTTTACATTGGTGGCCAGTTTGCCCCCTTACTTTGAATGCTTAGTGTGCACCCTTCATTGGTGTTTAGTGTGCCCCCCAATGGTGCTCAGTCATTAGTGTGCTCATTTCTCGGGGATGAGAGGAAGCAGTGTTCAGTTATCTCAGAAACACTCCACAGGTCTCTAGCTCATTGGTCTCTGCAGAGTGACATTAGGTTGGAACTTTACAGGTAGCATCAGGCTGGATATCCCTCTGCCTGGCGCTGCATGTATAGGAATAAAGGAAGTCACTCTTGCAATCAGAGTGACTAGCTTTGTTAGCTGTGTCTCCAAACCTGGGAAACATACATGCATGCGTACAGCACTACCTGAAAGAGGAGTTGAAATTCTTTAAGAACAATATTGTGATTTACACAGAATTGCCACCCTGTAAAAGCCAGGACATAGAATAAAGGTGTAGGGAGTTGGAACTCTTAAAGCAGTAAGTGTTCTTAGTCCGGTCTTAAGCAGTGTAAAGGGAATGATTATCCTTAGGCAGCTCTCCCAGAAGTGGTGGCTGAAGATCAGCTCTTAGCTTGAGTAGGGACTTGAAGTGCAAGGAGGAAAGTACTAAAAGCAGCATGTATAAAGTTCAAATGTAATTTTATTTAGACTTGTATATTCTAGAAATTCATTTGGGGGAATTTATCAAAACTGGAGCAGACAAAATCTGGAGCAAATTTGCATTGCAACCTATCAACTTCTCTGTCTATTTTTCAAATCTTACCTGAGCAAACCAAAGAGAGATGCTTATTGGTTGCCATGGGCAACTGCTCCAGATTTTGTCTGCTCCAGTTTCGATAAATTCCCCTCATCGTGTTTCAGGGGTCCAAAGTGTTCCCCTTGACTGGTATGTAAATGGTATAGGATACTGGGCATTAATAGATAGGTATTTCTTATAATGTTGATATACAAAATAAAGCTTTAAAATTATATTAAAATAAAACAAAAAAAAATCAAATATAGAAGAAACATGTAGATTGAATTTAAGGAAAAAACAGTGGATAAAATAAAAAATTTCAAAACATTGTGTAAATAATTAAGAACTATAGATAAAACGTGTGTCAGTGAATAAAAAGTTTGTTTTCCTTGTTGCTTTTTGAGGAATAGCATGCAAGAATTATAAATAAACTTCACAGTGGGCATCTATCATGATAACCAAAAGTTGGAGCTTCAGCCCTCTGGGTTTGAGGCTTAAGTACTATTCAACATCTCAAATGCATTGTATGGCATTGCAAGGCACAAAAAACTGTCCTGGTAACAAAGATAACATAGTATCAATCCTTGGGTATACTGTAAATGGATATATCTATTTGATTAGCCTATGGTAGCAGCACTGACAAAGCCTGAAAGGTCATGCAGAAGGCCCTTGGAAGAGTCCTCCACAAAAATTTGCCAGTCATCAGAGCAGAGGCAGAAGGCTCTTGGAGGGGTCGTCCTAAAAAAAATAGCCAGGGTTTACAGCATAGGCAAAAGCCCCGTGGAGGGTTCTTCCTAAAAAATTATCCAGGCCCCAGAGCAGAGGGCAGAAGGATCTTGAAGAGGTCTGCCTAAAAAAATAGTCATGCCGCAGAGCAGAGGCAAAAGGCTCTTGGGGAGGTCTTTCTAAAAACTGTTTTTGAGATTTAGTTCTTTTGTTTAATTTAAGAAGAAACATTTTTAAGGGGGAGAAGAAGAGGAGAGGGAGAATGGGTTGGAAGGAGGAGAAGGGGGCTATGCTAGGATTTGGTTAGGCTGGCACTGGGATTGGTGGCCATCCCAGAACCTGAACAGATAAGCTGAAGTAAGAGAAATACAGATGCATCAGTCACATTAGCAACACCCCTACCTAGAGGGCAGAGTGTGTTCTCCTAATTTTCTAAATATATGCTCCATCATAGACAAAAGACTAGACAGCATGCTGCAACTAATTGTTTTAATCCACTAGGGGGTGTGGAAGTCTTATAAGATCCAACAGAAGCCTAATTATTTTTTTTTTAAAGCTCAATTGGTCTACATTGCCTGTGAACAGGCGGATCCGTCACCCCACCAGATGAACATCCTTTCCAATAAGATACTGGTAGCAGGGCAGGAAAGCACCTCTAGGGCATGTTCTGCAAGTTCCGGCCACTGATCCATCTTGGACACCCAGTAGTCTATGGTATCTTTACCTCCGAGGTTGTAGGTATCTGAGCTGGAGCTTACAGTTGACATACTGGTTGACCTTGTTGATGTCCCCGGTCAGTGGAGGTGCTACTGCTACTTTTGGCTTGTCTACCATGGGTGCCATCGGGAAAGGCTCTGCACCAGCATCCTAAAAGTACATCAACACCGTGACATATTTAGGCTTCCTTCTCCTCTCTGGTTGAATGAACTCTGCCATTTTGGCTTTGTAGCATGATTCCAAGAGAGTGGCCACCCAGTAATGTTCTGTGTTTTTGAAGTCATCTATGCAAGGGTTGTTTTGTAGGAACATGAACAAACCAATGTAACTCAAACTGCCTACCACTGAGGATCCAGATTCCCGTGCGTCAAACAGCACAAGTGTGTGTTCTAGCTGCTCCCCCATCCATGGACAATAGCTGGGTTTGCGATCAATGGAACGTCCCTCTCTTGTAGCAATGCTTACTCTTCCCCCTCCTCCTGGCCGTGTGACTCCTTAAGCCCAAAGAGCATCTGTTCCAGCAGGCAGACAATAGAAATGATGTCACTGATTACTATCACTAATCACCTGGTGCACTCAGAGTGTTTTCATGAGTATTTTTGCATCATCTGCATCCCTGTAATAGGCAATCATTGGAGTAGTATCCCACCAAAAATCAACATCCCCTATTTATTGGAATCATAGTGGAGATTTCTAATAAAATCAGTCAGCCAATCACATAAGCAGAAATTGCATTTCTGTAGACATTCTGTACGCCAATAATATACAGAACACCTCCAGGTTGCCATTTCATTTTTGACAGCTTCAGAAAATTACAGCAGTTAAAGACTAAAATGGAACTTTTAATAACTTTAACTTACAAAATGGCATTTTTTCTAGCATTTTGTTAAATGCTGTATTAAAGTGGAATTCTCCTTTAAGTGTCGCATGTGTTATTAAAATAGAATACCCACCAAAAATTGTGTACATTATTTATTTTTGTGTCTATCTTAGACACAAAAAAATGACAAACCCTGAGGCTCACTAACTTTATAACTGGATGGTCTGTGTGACCACAATTGTACGCACGCTAAATTGTGCACTTTATTTTTTTTTTAACAACTGTAACACTGCTTACAAGTCACACACAAAAGGACTGTCAGACTATCTTCATAACTGCCTTAGATTGTTCACTTCTCCTGCCTTCTCCAAACTCTTCACCCCTTTGGGAATAACCCTGTACGTGACTACAAATAAATGCACACTACATTGTGTGCTTTAAAGAAGAAGTCTCACTAAAAATTTTAAATTTAGCACTATAGCATATAGCACTTGGTCTCGTTCAAATCCATCCTGCTATCTCAGTGTGGTCAAACAGTTTACCCACCTTTGTCCGACCATGCTGCTAGTGAAGGGAGTCCAGTGCTTCCATTTATAAGAGATTAGTCAGTGCTGCAGGCTATGATCTGTCTGTCAGGGATGTGTATTTACAAGCAGCCCCAGCAGATAGATCACATAGCCCTGCAGTGCTAAGTGAGCTTTTATGAATAAACAATCAGCTCTGTTAGCATGAGCTGTGTGATAGAGCTGCCACTGCCCTGTATGCATACTAGCATCCAGCAGCTCTATCACACTGTCCTGTAGCACTGATTGTTTATTCATGATAGTAAACAGTCACATAGCTCGATTTCTGCTCACAAATCGCTCATTGTAGCTCTTCCAATTCTTTTCAATGGAGATGTTCACATCTTGCAGCTCAATGTCGCCTGTAGCTTGTAGCTGAAGCTTGTCGCTCGGACATGAGCTATTTTTCAGTGGATTTTGAGCGACTTGGACCCAATAGACTTTGATAGACTGCCAAAAGAAGGCGCAACAAATTGTACACTGTAGCTCAATGTCGCTCAAACTCGATCAGCTCAAATCAGTGCTGAAAAAGCTTGTAGCTTAGTGTAAATGGGATCTAAGAGAGGGGGCAGGGGCTTACTGCTGGCTGTACCTCCCCCTCATACAGTGCATACAGTGAAGGATAGTGGGTCGCTCGGACCCTACCTTGTCCATTCACAAAACATTTTGTATTCTTTTCACAGAATACGGTGTTCTGTGAATGGGGAGGGGAGGCTAAACAACACAATCTTCCCTCATACAATCACAGAGCGCCATGTATTCTGTGAAAAGAACTGTATCGTTCAGTGCTGTAAGGACGGCACTTACACTAGTGACAGGATGCATTAAACTAAGAGTTTAAGAGTTTTACATAATGCTGCAGCATCCTCAATCATGGGACATGATTAGAGGTCATTAGCAAATATCTACAAATTTGTTTTCCTGGAATACAGCTTTATTTATTTATTTTTTAACAGCAGTAACACTAGCTTTTAAGTCAGGCACAGAAGAAATGACAGACCCCCTTTATAACTGGATAGACTGTATATACAATACAAATGTATGCGTCCTATGTTGTGTACTTTACAACATAAAATTGTAACGACAGGCAAAAGCTAACTGTGCAGACAAGCAGTACTGGTGCTCAGTGCCTGGTCTAATATGCTGCAATTACAAATATAGTAGAGTAAGCCCCACAGCACAAAGCAATGATGAAGAACAGTAAGAGTAGTTAATGGTTACACTTTGCAGACAAGCATTACTGGTGCTTAAAGGGGTTGTAAACCCTCCGGTTTTTTTTGCTTATATCTACTGCTAGCAAGCAAGCAAGCAAGCAAGCTAGCAAGCAGTAGATATAGGCAAGAAGTGTAAAAAAAAACAAAAAACGATTGAACTGGTTTTAAACTTACCTCGTTATCGCTACTGGCTCGCGCGCCGAGAATCAGGAACTGCTCATACGGCCGCAAAGGATCTTGGGGAAGGCGCATGCGCAGTTCCGATTCTCGGCCAGGAGACGAGCAGAGACGCAAGGTAAGTCTATGGACGCGTGCACCCGCATGCAGACACCGCTGGATCGGAGGGACAGAGCAGTCAGCGCTGGATCGGAGTGACGTCACACCGCTGGAGGGACACATGAAAACATGGGGAAAGAAGAGGAAGACCAGAATAAGAGACATCATTTAAGGTAAGTGCTAACCTTTACATGGGGTGCCTGTTCTAATATGCTGCACAGCACAAAGCAATGAGCAGTAAGAGTGGGTTACAACAGAGCTATACTATACTAGTTTCTGCCTGACAGACCCTGCCTCTATGCACTTCTAATATACTGAAACATTTGTAGAATATGCCCTACACAACAGTAGAATTCAATTACAACCCTCTCCCTACACACACAAAACATCCTAATCCTTCTTGTCAGCACAGCACTGATCTAAATAGCTAGACCATCAGGCTACTAATGCCAGGTGGCTGTGAAATGGCTGGTATGGTATGCCCCTGGGTGGGGCCATACACTGTGTGATCAGAGACATCCAATAGGACACAAGCATGGTGTCCAGAGTCTAGAGTCTATGTGTGGAGTCATATTTCTCTACATAAAAGATTCCTTGTCCCTGCTTGTCCCTGGCTGCTGATTAACTGCTGTGAAGGTCCATGGTATGGGATAGGCAGCTGAATTTTCCAGCAAATATTGCAGTTGTTATGTGCATTCCTGAATCAAATGTGCAATATTTAATTTTACCAGAAGATGAACAACATTAGTTTTTCGCCTATGCTTAAAAATCGCGTGTATACTACTTTTATAATTTATTATATAATTAAATACATGATCTACATATATCTCTCCTTTTTATTTTGTGGGACCATACACTGTGTGATCAGAGACATCCAATAGGAAACAAACATAGTGTCCAGAGTCTACCTGTGGACTCATATTTCTCCCCATATAAGAGTCCTTGTCCCCTGCTTGACCCTGGCCGCTGATTGGCTGCCGTGGAGGTCCATGGCATTATGGGATAGACCAGCTGAATTTGCAGTTGTTCAGTGCATTCCTGACTCAAATATGCGATATTTCATTTTAACAGAAGATTAACAGCAACATTAGTTTTTGACCTATGCTTAAAAATTGCGTATATACTATTACCAGTTTATTACATAATTAAGTACACTATCTACATATAGCCGTTCTTTTCATTTTAAAAATTGTGATTGATTTATAACTCTTACATATATATATACATATATACACACATCTACTGTTACTTTTTAATTTGATCAACATTTTATAGCTATATATTTACATAAACTTCCTATATTTCTATCTGTACATCACGTGACTTCCTAATTTTGTATGATATATCCCTATATGATGTTACTTACTTTTAGTATACATTGCAAATACCTATCTATTTATGCACAATATCCTATACCATAGACACACCAGTCTATAATGTATACTGATCATAATGTGTTATTTGTAGCGCTGATAAAGGGGGGCCATTGAACCCCGAAACATACTAGCTTACTGAAATACAGGAGTCTGAATAAAATTAAATCTGGACTTTATAAATTCTTTCCTCTTTGCACACACAGACGCTGCAAAAGCCAGACAGGTGACACATTTCTCTGGTTCAACAATTCAACTTTCTGTGTTACATCTCTGCCTTCACCCTGCCCATTGGAGAATAATTTTGCATCATCACCTCTGTCCAGATGAGATCCAGGATGCAGTAGAATTATCTTCCTGGCAGTGTAAAAGAGTGTGTGGGTAGCAAGAGTGGCTGAACAACATAATGCAACATAATGCATTATTTGACATGTGAAGCAGTAAACATATACAGTCATGGCCAAAAATATTGACACCTCTGCATTTCTGTCAGATAATGCACCACTTTGCGCTGAAAATTGTTGCAATTACACATTTTTAGGCATCCTCATGTTTATTTATTTTGTTTGTATTGGTATGACACAAAAAAGTTGATTTGTAATTGCATCAATTTTCAGCGCAAAGTGGTGCATTATAAAACAGATATGCAGGGGTGCCAATATTTTCGGCCATGACTGTATGTACTTTGACTTTGTATTCAGCAGTTTGGATTTTTTACGCTTTAATTTTCATTTTATAACCTGTGACATGCTGTGGCTTCCTTGATCAGTAACTATGCAGCCAGGAAGATTTAATCCCTGTTTCCTGTACTACTGCTTCCCATACAAGCCCCATGGACTCTTTTGATATAGTTTCACCATTACTTCTAGTGTGCTGAAAGTTAAGTGAGCCTGCCACTAAACTGCCATTTGACTGCCTATGGAATCTCTTTGTGAGAATTTATTCATGCAGATATTGGCAGTCAGGATCACCTGCTATTATTTGCGATCACTGCTGAAATTACATCATCCTTCCAAAGAACTTCATAAGACAATCAATAGTATGGAAGCCGCAGACTTGAAATGAACTCCACTCTCTGGAGGTTAGAGTTATCAAGCTAGCAGCACGGTATTCATGCAAATGCTAAAGATTAAGTGGCATTCTTGTATTGTCCATTTATCACATTTGCTGCTTAGTTATTGTTTATCAATGCAAATCCCCTAATTGTGACACAAATGCAATTGATAAATAGCCAGCAGAAAGTGAATGGGATAATGGAACACATTATTTTAGCTCTTGATCTTGATAAATACCTCTGAGGATGTTACAGCAATTCTGTGTTTCTTTCATGGAATATTCAACATATTGATTGCACTGGGTTTTCCTAGTACTGCGGTATTAGAACATATTATGTTTTAACTGATTCTTTTATGTAAAACAGGAACATTTATTCAAACCAGGAACATTAAGCATTTATGTCCATGGTTTAGTTCTAATCAAAGAGCAAAATGCATGGGTTAAAATAGTAAATCTAGTTTATAATCCAATTCCTAGCTCTGGTGCAAGCTAAGAGTGGCCTATGAATCAATGAACCTATGAATATCAAAGTGACATGGTCATAAAGTTGTGTAATCCTCCACTGTATGCACAATTGGGATGAGTTTCTGGGAACTGCTGAAATTGTCCCTGCAATGTGAATTGCGCTAATTATGATAAGGTCATATAGTTAACAAGCAAGAAACAACAAATGTTTCTGTGATTTGTATCATTTGTACAGTATATTGGTTGTAAACATTTTAGCCATGCAGGATCGGCCGCTCGGCCAGCTTCGGCTTTCAGCAGGGCTCAGCCGAGCCGATGCATATGCGTTCGGCTCGGCTGAGCCGCTCGGCCATGATCGGGAGCTGTACGGGCTATTGTGAATAGCCCGTACAGCACCCCTTTGGTTCTGGTGACAATCAGGTGTTGGCCATGGAGCTGTCATTTGAGTCTGCTGGGAAAGTATTGTCAGTGGAGCACTGTTCATGTTTAAAGGTGGAACTACATAGCTAGCTTCCAAATTCCAATAAGTCTCCCCCCTCCCCCCCTCCGGCAGATCCCCACGTGCCGTGCCACCTTCCCTATGTTGAGGACATGTGGCCTAGCATGTTTTGAGGCTGCATGCCTGGATAATGATAATAATGGGTATGGGGGGAACCTACTACTTTTTTTGTGTATGAGACCCCTTTCTAAGAAGAGGGTTTGTTATTGATTTTGGAAGGGACCCCATTCTATTATTTTCTAGAATAAAGATTAATACGCAGGCAGGCAAACTGTCCAGCTGTTTGAGGAACTGCAAACAGCTCAAGTTCAGGTCGAACTCATGGTTGACCTGAACTTGAAGCTCATCCCTACTCTTGACAAGTCTAGGATACCTTGTTTACAGCTTGTGAAAGTAGTGATTTACTTGCACAATGACAGGTATAGAGTAGCATGACTAATTTCTAAGACTTTTCTTAGGCAGGGTTCTTGGCACACTTGAGCTGTCAGCTGTATAAGCCTGGGTCTTAGGGACAAATATGCAGCTAATTTGCAGGCAGTCTTTAGAGTTCTCATTAGGGATGCACTTATACCGGTTTTTCGGTATCGAGTACGAGTACCGATATCGGGATTCCCATTACGGAATCCAGGCGTTGTGTAATGACATGCCACCTGGCTTCCTAATTAGCCGGGAAGCCAGGCGGCGTGTAAAGACTCGCCACCCAGCTTCCTGATTAGCAGGGAAGCCATCTCCATGGTCCCTCGTCACCGGGTGACGAGGGAGCATGAAGCCGGCTTTCTGGCCAATCAGAAAGCTGGAGGGACGTGTAATGACACACTGCTCGGCCTCCTGATTGGCCGCGAAACCAGCTCTATGCTCTTTCATCACAAGTGACGAGGGAGCATGGAGCCAGGTTCCAGCCAATCAGGAAGCCGGGCAGCGTGTAATGACTCGCTGCCCGGCTTCCTGGTACCGGAAGCTCAGGTATCGGGCCAGGCATCGGAGCATTTGGGTAAGTACGAGTACTCGCGCAAATACACGGCATCGGTACTGATACCAATACTAGTATCGCTGTCAGTTCATCCCTAGTTCTCATCAAGACTTTGTAGGTGGAAAGACAATACTGTTTCATACTGTTGCAGTTGTCAAGCGTGGTTTCATTGTGACAGAACTAACCTGAGGTTGAATCTGGTTCTCTTTGAGCAACTTTGTAGCATCTTCAGAGGTAGATAGTGATTTAACATCAAGGGCCACACAGTCCATGGCTTGATGAACATCAGCATTGTTGTGCAGAAACTCAGTATTAGTAGACTCCCGGTCATCTGAAAAAGATGCAGGGTTGCTGATATACCTTGTGTACTCTCCAGGTCCTGCGTTACCGTAAGGCAGGTCAAGCGGCCGCCAGAGGGCGCCTGCGGGGGGGGCGGAAAAATCATAGCACAACCGCAAACATAGTTGTACTGGTGTTAACGCCGGGCCCCGGGCTTCTGCTGCAATGATCTCAGTTCAGCTCCGTCCCGCCCCGCCCCCTGTGCTCATTTTGGAGCCGCTCTAACAGTACTGTGGCTGTTGCTGTTACATGCCTTCTCTGGAGCTTCAGACTACCTCCTCCCCGCCCGCTCTCTGCACAGTGGGAGGAGCTGTTCTCTCCTCACTGCCTCCTGGTTCAGAGCTGCATGTACTAGTGTGTGTTTGTCTGTGTGTGTCACTGTGTTCATGTATGTGTCTGTGTGTGTGTCACTGTGTTCATGTGTGTGTCACTGTGTTCATGTATGTGTCTGTGTGTGTGTCACTGTGTTCATGTGTGTGTCACTGTGTTCATGTATGTGTCTGTGTGTGTGTCACTGTGTTCATGTATGTGTATGTGTGTGTGTGTGTTCATGTATGTGTCTGGGTGTGTGTCACTGTGTTCATGTATGTGTCTGTGTCACTGTGTTCATGTATGTGTCTGTGTGTGTGTGTCACTGTGTTCATGTATGTGCCTGTGTGTGTGTGTCACTGTGTTCATGTACACTGAGTGGCCAGATTATTATGACCACCCCATCAGTACTTCGTTGGGCCACGAGATGACTCCACGAGATGACTTTGTTGGCTCGCCTCGTGACTCCACGAGATGTTGAAAGGTGATGTGAGGAATCTGACACTGCACTGTTGCCCTTCTGTTGTCTTGTACCAGTCTTGCCACTCTCCGTTCTGCCCTAACATTGACTAGTCGCTGACGGCCACAATTCGCATGTTCAGACCCAGATTTTCAGCTGACAGTCCAGTCTTTAAACACTTTAACAACAGCTGCTCTTGAACATTTAACGAATTCTGCTGTTTTGCTGATACTCGCTCCATGGCTCCGAGTGCCAACAATCATCCCACGTTCAAAGGCTGTTAAATCGCGTTGTTTACCCATATCTTCAGAAAAAAAATCACTTCTACTGTCGTGGTAAACAACCTGCTTCCCTATTTATAATGGTCTGGCCCTCTAGCAACTTCAGCGCAAAATTATAGCTAATTTGCCTACAAATGTCAGGTGGTCATAATAATGTGGCCACTCAGTGTATGTGTCTGTGTGTGTCACTGTGTTCATGTGTGTGTCACTGTGTTCATGTATGTGCCTGTGCGTCTCACACAGGCACATACATGTAATATGGATGGGAGGCAGAAGTAAGTGACTCCAAGTGCCGTGCATAGGGCGCCGCGTGCGGGGGGGGGGCTATTGGGGGCGCAAAAATGCTCCTTCGCCTGTGTAGCCAAAAATCCTTGCACCGGCCCTGGTACTCTCAGATTGTCTCTTCCCAGCAGGAGCATCATTGTCACGTGTTAGATGCAGTCAGCTAAATGGCTTAGTTGAGTTTGGGAAAGTGTGTCTTCTAGTGTACTGATTTATTTTCATCTCAATGAGTATAAGAGGAAGCGGCTTAATTCCTTCCAAAAGCACAGTAATAAAATCATAAAAATAAGTTGATATTTGTGAAATATGCCCTGAACCAGTGCAGGTATATAGTGTTTAGGGCAAAACATTTACCTCTAGGATGAACACGTCAAAGAATTCTGAATTTGCAAGTACATTACTGCTTTGGTCATTTAAGGCGGCACACATATCAACTGCTTTCTAAGTTGTTTTTGGGAAACACCTTGAAAGACCTTTTTTTCCATGAGTTTTTCCCCTAATTCCCCAAAGCAAAGTTCTACAAGCAAATTGAAAACACAGAAACTCCAAAGTGTTCACAGTTTTTAAACTCTAATGAATGGCAAAGGACACATGAGAATAACGCAGTAGGCTGTAACCTGATCCTCAGTTGCTAAAGCAGTATTGTCGCAAGCAGACATCATTGTCTATATTGCAGCAATGTGCTTACTCAGAGTACAGGCAAGGTCATACGCTTTCTGAGGCACAAGGGTACTTTGCAGATATCAGAGTGTGAAAGGCTCGAAATCTGTATTCTTACTGATCTGTCTCTACTGTGGCTTTATGCATTGACATACCTCCATAGATCTTGATCTGTCCAGACAGTATGGCACCTGCTAATTCAGCAGCATCCACAGCTTAACTCTCAAATAAGATACAAAAGTTAAATCCAGTGCAGTTTTACTTCACAAAGTACATAACAGATCATTTTGTTTCAGTCTTTTGAAGTGTAAGAAGACAAACACTTTCTAGCCAAGTATCCGCAAAGAAAACCTGAAACTATTCTGAGGGAACTTGAAAGGGTCTATCTAAAGACTGTACCATCTAGCATAAAATAAAGCTGGAAGCAAGGGATGTACATAATGCAGACAATATGCTAGTTGTAGCCGTGCTGCACTACCTCAAAATATCAGTAGATACCAAAACATCAATAGCATAATACAATGCAATGCAACAGCAGTAAAACACTACAGGTGAGATACAACACCTGTCACATAGTTACATAGCATTTGAGGTTGAATAAAGACATAAGTCCATCAAGTCCAACCTATTGCGTCTATGCATTTATGTTTGAGCAGGTGTGTGCGTGTATATGAGTCCATGTGTTATTTTGCTCTTAAGAGTACTTGTACCCCTTAATGTTATGGTCTCCAAGGTAATCGTCCAGGAGTTTCTTGAATGATTCCACACTCTTAGCTGAAATCACTTCCTGCGGCACCGAGTTCCAGACCCTAACCGCTCTAACTGTGAAGAACCCCCTGCGGCCCGTGTGTAGATTTTTTTTTCTACCAATTTGTGGTGGTGCACTCTGGTCTTTGTTGCGGAGCTAACCGTAAACAGTTTGTTAATAATGTTGCTATCGGCATTGAACAGTTTATACAAGAAAATCATGTCCCCCCTTAATCTCCTAACCTCCAAAGAGAACATATTTAATTTTAACAACCTTGCTTCATAGTTCAGGTCTTCGAACCTCTATATGAGTTTGTATTTCAAAGTTTTTATTAGTTTCCATCTTATACAGAAAACAGTTTGTTACATGCACATGTCATATGTAGCTCAGAAACATATCAGATAAGCCTATGATCCCAGCACTGTATCCCCTCTCCCCGTCTTAACTCTAGTGCGTACCGTTCTGATCTTGTTGGCTGCACATCATTCAGACTAACAAACCTCTAATTCCTATCATTGGGGTAATGTGATAATAATTTCCATTTTATCATTAGGGGTACCATTATTAAATACTGAGGTTACATATGATAAAGTCCTTTGGTGGGCGCGTTCACACCGCGCATCAGGGTCCAAAACGGAAGCATGGGTTTATAGAAAAAAAGATAGAGAAGAAGAAAAAGGGAAGAAAAAAGAAACAGAATAGAGGGATAGAGACTCCTGAGCTCCGGATTTCTTAGTCAGTGTTTAACCTGGGTTGGCTGACGAAGTGCGAGGAGAGTTCAGAATTCCTAGGTATGACAGCCATGGGTCCCATACCGCTTGGAAATTTGGGTATCTATCCTGTAGGATACTATGCAACTTCTCATGTGTCATGATCCAATTTAATTTAGATAGTACCATTGAGAATGAGAAAGTTCCTTAGCAGTATGTTATAGCGTAACAGTAATCCTCAGCAACTGAACAATCCTATTAAGCAGACTCAGCATATAGGTATTTAAGCAGCAGTATTCCACAACAGGATGTAATCACATATAGCCTTGCAATTCATAGGCAGCTATAGAGTGCCCTAGTACTTGTGGTTGGGCTGTTTGTGTTGAGGAGTCCCTTCCGTCCTGCAGGGCTGAGCGGCTGGTTTGGAGGAGGCTGAGTGCTGGGTTGGGGGAGGCTTAGTGTCCCTCAGGTCATCCACGGCAGTGCAAGGTATGAGAGGTCAGTAGGGTTCAGTGGCATGCGCGGAGACAACGCTCGACGTTCCACATTGACAGAACGCCGAGTGTGTGTCTCCGCAGCGGTTATAAGGGGAAGCCGCGGTCAGGGGGCGTGGCCCCACGTGACGTCACGGCAAGGTCGACGCGGCGCTGGACGGGACTGATGCGCTGGTTACGACCCTGACAGTAACAGGGTAGGGGCTAGGATCGTCAGCCTTTGCCTAGAAGTCATCCATTTTAATACTTCAATAGGAGTGCCCCTAGCTGAGCCAACTTCTTTTTAAGCCCAGTCCGGAACAGCTGCAGAGGAATATACCGAGGATGGCTGTGACATCTGTGCAGCCCGATAATAAAAGAACAAATTAGGTACCGCTAGACCCCCCTGAACTCTGGATTTAAATAAAATAGATTAGATAGATATTCTTTGATGTTTATTGCCCCAAATGAATTTCATGATAGACGTTTGTAATTTAAGAAGTTCAGCCCGTTGGATCGGAATTGGTAAAGTTCTAAAATAGTACAAAATTTTAGGTAGTAAGACCATTTTAACTGAATGGATGCGACCCATCCAGGAGAGGCTCTGAGACGACCATCTCCCCATATCTTCCTTGAGTAGTTTATAGAGTGGGGGGTAGTTCGCTGGATACAATTGAGTAAAAGAGGGAGTCATTTTTACTCCAAGATACTGAAGGAAATCACAGCGCCATTTAAATGGGAAGGAGTTTTTAAGCCCCGACCACAGCTCAGAAGGGAGGTTGATATTTAATGCCACAGATTTAGAAGTATTGACTCGAAGACCCGATATCCCTGCAAATTCTTCCAAGTGCGCCATGATGTTGGGTAGTGAGACAAGAGGGGAGGTTACAAAGAGCAGCATATCATCTGCGAACATGGCGCATTTATGATCAACTGACAGGCATTCAATTCCCCTGATGTCTGGACTATCCCGGAGCGCTATGGCCTGCGGTTCTAGCGCTATATCGAATAAGAGTGGCGAAAGAGGGCACCCCTGTCTTGTACCTCTTCGAATTGAGATAGGGTCTGACAGGTACCCCTGGAACCGAATCTGAGCTGAGGGTGAGGAGTATAGTACCTGAAATATATGTAGGAAATGTGGCCCAAACCGCCAATTCTTTAGTAGATACAGCAAATATTCCCAGGAGACAGAATTGAATGCTTTCTGCAAGTCCAAAGATAATAGCATCCCTTTTTGTGCGGGGCCCCCATCCCATGGATTTCTAAGAAATTAGATCAGATCTATGGTTCTTCTAACGTGGTCCGGGCCCTGCCTACCTGAAATAAAGCCTACTTGATCTCGATTTATATAGTGGCCTAAAAAAGAATTTAGTCTATTAGCATAGATTTTGGATAAAAATGTTATATCATTATTAATCAGTGAGATCGGTCTGTAATTCGAGACTTCTCCTTGATCTTTATGGGGTTTAGGAATGAGCCCCGAGAACTAGAGCAAACTGGGCGCACGGCCGCCTACGACGGGCCAAGCCCACCCCTGATTATAAACAATATATTAACTTTTCAAACGGAAAATACATAATCATTTCGATATTGGTCCGCATCCTATATAGGAGAGTGTCTTTTTTGAATCGTTATGGGCGATACATCTGCAAAAACCTGAACTGAGTGACCCATCAGTAACAAAGCCGTTGCTGTTCTGGCTTTCTGCATTACTGGTTCCTTTATACGATAAAAGTGCGGTTTAACAATGACATCCCTAAAGAAGCCCTCAGAGCGTATGGCTGTTGAAACACTATCTAGTTGCAGTTGGGCATCTGTAATATCAGGGAGAAGATCTTTAAGGAACAATTGTACAGCGGGTTCAAGGTCTACAATGGATTCCGGGACTCCTCTGATTCTGAAATTGTAACGCCTAGATCTATTTTCCAGATCATCAATTTTAGATAATGCATCGTCCAACTGCCTCTGTATATCTTGGATGCAGGTGGTGTTTTGATTAGTGTGGGAGATCGTTGCATCTAGTTTATTCTCGATCGATTCAATACGGGCACCCAGGACCTTCAGATCTCCTCTGAGATCCGTAGTGATTTTCATATCCATAGAGGCTAACCCACAGTCCAGCATATTAGAGAATTTAGTAATTATATCAGAGTCATGTGACATGTTAGCAATATCCTGATCATCGCTCTCTTGCAGTTCAGAGCCAGAATGATCATGTATAGAGTGCCTCATACCTGCAATTGTATGGTCCAGCAGAGACAGTGTGGATCCTGGTGATTTCTGGTCCACTGAATCCTTCTGTGCAGAATCTGTGGGTGAAGGGATGGTATCACTATCTCCTTTATCCTCTCCCATATCGCAGACGTGTCAGCTCGTTCTTCCGCTGTCGTGGCTGAGTTCCCTGTGCCGTGGGCCTTTTTTAGATCGGCTCTTTGTGCCTTTTTTGTTCCCCCCGGCCATTCCAAGAACGCTGCCGTTACACAGGCGAGCAGTATCAGCCGCCTGGTGCCGTGTAGCCGCTCGAGCTTGCAATGCCGGATCACACGGATCAATGCCGGATCACTCAGAGCGCTGAGTTTGCAGTGCCAGGCGCCGAGTATCAGGTGCCGTTGATCGCCCACTCGATCCGGTTTGTCCGCTGGTTAGGATGCTCTCTCCGGACATCGTTGCTTCTGGGGTGGGAGGGCTGAGGCCTTGCGCTTCCAAGTTGAGTTTGAATTTGGTTGCCCTCCGCTGGACTCTCTCCAGCTCAAGGACATCTTTTCTGAGTATCGGTGACCAAAACTGGACCGCATACTCCAGATGTGGACGAACCAGTGATCTGTAAAGTGGCAAAATTATAGACTTGTCACTGCAATACATTCCCTTCTTAATGCAAGACAGGACTCTGCTTGCTTTGTTTACAGCAGCCTGGCACTGTGAGCTGTTCTTCAATCTGCGGTCTATAATTACCCCCAAATCCTTCTCCGTTTCCGACTTCCCTAGTGGCACACCCATAAGTGTATAGTCCATTTGCCTATTTTTAACTCCAAAGTGCATTACCTTGCATTTATCGACATTGAACTTCATCTGCCATACAGTTGCCCATTCCCCGAGTTTATCCAGGTCCTCCTGTAATGCTACAATGCCTAAATGTCATGACATTTAATTCAAGATATTCATGTTTGTGGCTGGGTTTTTTGTCTTGGGCTTTCAAATCTCCAACTAAAAGGGCAAAAATGCATTGAGAGGTCTGCCTTTCCTTGAAATTATCCTGAAACTAACAGGCCAAGTTGGACTTTGGTAACTAACTCGCTTGGCAACAATGCAGTAAAAAGTATTTGTTTGCATGAAAAGGCACTAAAAGGGTTACAGAGATTGTCCAAAAGATTGCAGTGCTACTCTAATGCATATACTTACTCATTAACACTCATGAATTAACGTTTATATAGTCTGATTAACATAAATATTACTTTAGCTTTTGTCAGCTCTTTTAAAATCAGTTTTGGTTTGGGCCATCTTAAAAGGAGGATGTTGATTAGATTGGTATTTATATCTTTCTGGCGTTTACAACAAGATCTCTGTGATGATTACCAGAAACCCGTCTCTGTGACATTTATCAATACATTTGATATTCAAAATTCTATTGTGAAGAATTAGAGAGGGGGTTGACTTACCCAACATTCACTTGCAGTATTCTCTCTTATATTATTCATCTCTGACTTGGACCATCTTGTTGAGAGTCACAGATCATATTTTACTTTGGTTCATGTAGAAGTCTCCAATATAGGGTCAAACCACTTCAGTTTTGAATAGTTCCCAGAGTTTAATCTTTTCACACCTCTCATAATTTTTAGGGACTTCAATGATAAGACCACATGTCAACCCACCTTCTCTGGATAACATAAGAGGGCTTCTCCCTTGTGAATTTTTGAATAGTTTACCGCAGCACTTCCCCCATGCAACAGAAACATTGAGACTGCATGGCAGAAGGCAAAGTGCTGAAAAGTTAACCCTTAAGATCACATCATTGGAGACCCCGACAGATGCAAAAAGTCAATGAGGGATTGAACACAACGTCCACCAACAACTGAAATAGCGAGTCTGGATATTTTTTTATCAGATTTACTGTGTAGTAATACATTAGACAAGTCTGGGCTCATTTAACCTGTCTGTGTGTTCTGTTTAAATCACAAGACAGAATCCAACATTTGGCAGGTAGCAAGATTCACAAAAAATTGCTAGTGAATATACCTTTGTGTAAAGTAATGATAATGCCTTGGTTAAAAATACATATTGTTGTTTGTCTTCTCTCACT
Organism: Nanorana parkeri; assembly: GCF_000935625.1. Taxonomy (NCBI): domain Eukaryota; kingdom Metazoa; phylum Chordata; class Amphibia; order Anura; family Dicroglossidae; genus Nanorana; species Nanorana parkeri. The sequence goes on along the minus strand of NW_017307116.1, from coordinate 19,018 downwards.
TATTGTTTTGTCCTGATTACACTAGATGGAAGAGGGTTGATGAGCTGTGAAACAGGCGCAGCATTTTGTAGATCATTTAGAGCAAAAATGATTTGTATGGCTTCAGTCCAGGTAATGAATGAAGATTTTTATCGCATAAACATCCCAAAAATTGGCAAACAGAGCTAGGAAACTTAGACTGTTACACGTGTGAAAGCAGCTAAACTGTTATATTATGACTTAGCGCTATTTGTCTTCCCATTATACATTGTTACTTAAACATAATATTTTTCCCATTTGTGTTTGTATGACCATCCAGAGTTTTTCAACTGCAAATGAATAGGGTTACTATTGTCATAAAGAGCAATATACATTTTATTTACTTAGATCATCAGCAGAAGGCTACATATCATGGATGATGGAACGCTCACTGAGAATTCATGGTGAATCAGACCTTTTTGATTGAGGTGCATGCTTGTGACTGATAGGTAATCTGCAGCAGTACTGTCTATGGCACTTTGTCATGCCATGTGTGTTTTGACATTAGGGCCTATCCATCATCCCTGGCACCCCCTGCAGCCCAGTAAACAGCCCTCTTTCCATTTGCAGAAGCCAATCAACAGGGATAAAGTGCAAAGGCAATCCTTACATAATAAAACCTTATCATGCAGGAGCAGGCTGTCTTTTTATCAGTTGTGGACTTGGAAGGAGGATGAGAGATGGTATTGTGGTACTAGGGAGCTAAAAGTCTGTGTCTGTACATTTCAGTTGGCCACCAATATTGCCATAAGGATGTTCTGACATTTCAGCTCCATTAAGCTATAAACAAGGCTTCCTAGTATATTCCATAAGGATAGATCTCACAGCTGGCTCCGCCCAGCTGTAATGACAGCTCAGCGTCCCCAAATTACCTGGTGACACTGAACTGTCATTAAACAATAACAAATGGGCGGAGCTGGCCGTGACATAACGACCGGCTCCGTCCAGTTGTTATGCATTGGCCGGGACCTGCTAGAATATTCTAGCAAGTTCCGGCCAATAGGAAACAGTTGGGCGGGGCTAGCGGTCACTGCTAGCTCCGCCCATTTTTCCTTCTTTTTTAAAATCAATCTTTTTTTATTTATTTAACTATTTATTTACATTTTAAAAATCTTTTTTTACACCTTTAAAAAAAAAAAACTTATTACATTGAATTTCTATTCTGCTCGGTGCCACGGAGGTCCCAATACATGGGAAGATGGCATAAATACATTGATCAGCGTTTTAGCTGGGTTCACGCTGAGGGGTGGAGCAGAGGTGTTTCATCCTGTGCTTGTACCTGATGAGGGGGAGCATCCCCGGTTGCCATGGAGACGGTCAGCTTTATGATCCTCTGATTGTATCTGCGACTCCAAGCCCCAGATGAAGTCAATTGGGACGTAATGCGTAGGGCGGAGTCTCGCAGACGTGGATTGAAAATTGCATGGTCGGCAGCGCAGCTCCTGTTTGACTCGTTCTTGCACCCAAAGAATAGGGTGACACGGAGAGAGAGTTGTCGGGCATACATCTTACTTGAAGTTTTATGTCAACTTTCCTTGTGTGATTATTTTTTTTAAATAAAGGAGTTTATCCATTTTGTGGTTTTACTCTATGGGCTGTTTTTATATTTTATTGGATATGGTTTCATGATGACATGCTGATGTAATTTTCTGTGTAATGATTGTGGAGAGACGGCCTTTGAATAAGATTGATTGGAGATCCTATAAAGAGATTTTAGACCTGCCTAGGTCTACTCATAAGGTGAGCGGCCCACTGAGAGGGGTGAGCACCTGGGTGATAATTGGAATTGGTGTATGGACCTTGTATAAAGAACTTTCACTGTGGAAGGATAAAGAGTGTGGTGCACTTGGGACAAAGCTTGAGCACTTTATATGTGTGATTCCACATCTGTGCACATCTGAACACGGAATATATGATTGAACTTTCCAGAGGGATATTATTTAGGATTTCTATTTACAAGAAGAGCAATTGTGAACACTTTGATTGCATGTATTGTTTAGCACATATTTATTATAGAGATTTTCTTATTCATTTATTTATTGTTCTAGTTGAAGCGCAGCACATTCATTATTATAATTTGATACATTTAGAGGGTAATACTTCTTATAGGGCTTGTAACTACACAAGGTTTGGCGCGAGGTGCTATTTGTCAAGTGTTATAATAGTGTAGCCTTTCAGTTTTCCTCTTGCCTGAACTCAATTCTGATAATTGATACCAGGGCCATAATGAGGGGGGCAGGAGGGGCAGCTACCCTGGGAAGCATGTTTGCTTTCTGTTAGCTGACAGAGAACATAGACGTTGGTGTCATTGCACTTAGCATAGTAAATACAGCAGCAGCAAAGACAAGTCTGCTGGAGGGAGCAGTGAGGAGTAGTGAGCTGGTTATACCGTCCCTCCAGCTACAATGCATGGGTAACAGGCAAAGAGGGAAATCTGAATGAATGATGATGATACTGGACATCTCTACACACATTCCTACAGTGAGCTGCCTATAAAAGAGGTGCAGTGTCAAGATTGGTCCTTCCCAATCCCCAATAGTATGTGGATTTATTACTTTATATTCTCTAACCTAGCCAAAACTTGTTAATTTAACTGTATATATCCTACACGGCCATCCTTGCATCGCTTACATGCAAGAGACAAGACATGCATAGCTGGGACTTGTACTTCACTTGTGCTGTTGATAATAGTATTACTGAGCTGATGATTTCAACTATTTAACCATGTCAAGTTGCGTGATGCCATGCCCACTTTTTGCAGCAGCTTACTGATAAAACATTTGCCTTCCATAGTCGTGACCTATGGTTGGCACTGTTGCCTACAAATTATTGTAATTGCCTGTTTGATGTACTCATATTGTCATGATTGTAAATTGTCATGAATGTCAATTTGTTGTTCATGTGTTGTTAATTTGCCAGTTTGTTGCCTACGTGTTATAAAATTTGCCTATTTGCTTGCTGTGTTGCCATTTTTTTGTCTGCATATTGTCAAGTCAGAGCTGCGTGTTTAGAGGACCATATTACTATAACATAATCACCCTGCATCCCTGTCACTATCAAACTACAGCACTGTTAGCCACTGTTAGCCTATATTTTGCCACAACAAACTATGTGCACCACTATTAAACCCTTCTTTTTGCTGTGGCACACAAATCACACTACTACTTTAACCTTTATTTTGGTGCATCCCATTGCTATTAGCCCCTTTACTTGGATCACCCCCTAATGTCAGGCACACCAAGTTCCCATGTATGCTCATCACATGCATGCCTGCCTTTCGTTTTGCCTCTGGCTGGTCTGATGCTATTCACAATCAGCACAAGGAGACTGGCAGAAGGAGAGAACACACAGCAGGAAGGTCCCATGTTGTCACTGCACTCGTTCCGGTCCACGTGAAACTTATTTGGCAGACCCAGAACTGGGCAGTGATGCTGAGAAAAGCAAGTTGCAGATAGGAGTGGAATCCCAGCTGCAGAATATTGTCGAGTGTGCACCGGGGGAGTTCACCATCTCTTCCCAGGTCACAGGACCGTACTTATCATAAGGCAGACTACAGGCACCCTCCATAGAGGGGCGCTGTGCAGGTACCTACATTGCCTAACTCCCGGTGTTGTGTCAAGATACAACACCAGCAATAGCAAGGTGGGTGCATTCTGCACAATATGCACCCTCCTGCTCCAAAACCAGCGGCCCCTACAGGAACTGCCGGCTTCTGTAAATGCAGGAGGAGGACCTCGGCACTGCATAAGGCTGCCCTGTAAAACGCCTGTCTGATGCGGACAGACATTTAGGGCAGCCTTGCATGATGCCGGGGTCCTTCTTTGCATATGTGAAAGCTTGCGGGTCCCGCAGCCGGTAGGGGCGCCTGCTCAGGCCAATCAAATTTCCAATCATGCATACAGGCACCTGAAGTGAAAATCCGGTCCTGCCTGGGCACTGGGATGACCTTGTTCTGGCACTGGCTGATACTATAAAAAAATGTCACAAAGGTACTGTCAGAGTTGTATGGAAGACAAAAATTAAAGGTAAAATATGACTATTGGGGCAAAACATGTCAGACGGAGGATCCCAGGTGGAATGTTTGTGCTTGTGTGAACAATCAAGTGGATTTTACCCTTTTGGAAGTGGTGTGCGGCTCCAGAATTTTACTGTATGCTCAGTTAATTGAACTGATGATAGGTTTCTTCCAGCCTAAAAATGAGCTGACAGGTTGAACTCTGAGACACCTAAATAACAGCACACACACACCTTTTCCTGAGAGATAAGCATACCGTATTATAACAACTTAGGAGGGAAATTCAAATTCTTTCAAACGCCCTTTCCTGAATGATTTTCTTTCAACAATGCAGTGGCTTGCACCTTTGTTCATTTGCACCCTGCACTAGACATTGCATTTACATTAAGAATAGACTGAAAGTTATATTGTTTACCTGTTTCAGTTATGTCTAGTGGTAGAAAATAGTCTGATTGTCAATCCACGTATTTTGTTAACATTTCCTCTGTGGCTTGGCTTTGAAGAACATACGGAAAGGAAATTCTAGCTACAAATCTACCATAATGAGATCATGATTGCTTTACATTCAGGACTGTCAGTGCATTTATAAAGCAGTATCAATATTCCTCCAGCTAATGGTATTTAATCTCCAGCATGTGCACACAGACGCCCTCTACTGTTTTCTGCTGATGCTCATTGACAGCTCTTTTTCAAGGCTTTCAAGGCAGTAGGATTGCTGCCAGCACATATAATTTTTTTCTGTGCCTCAATGAGTTTTTCTTAATGATCCTTTCTTTCTCAGTAACAGATAGATTGAAACGTTGTATTTAAACAGTTCATTTCATCTAAACTGTAATTGAATCGAATCCAGACATCGAAAGCAAAGCAGGTGTTACATGCAGCAAAACACAAGCAGTTTCTTGGGCTATTAGCTCAATTTGTATGCCTTTACCTCTTTAGCTTTTAGGTCAATGTTTGTTACAGTAAACAGGGAACTACTGCAAAAATTGTATTTTTAAAAATGAAAATGCAAAGTACACATACCATTACTGAAGTTATGAGCAGAGATTGAACGGTGTAGCATGGGATGCATCATGTTTTCTGCAATATGGCTTTTATGATCACAGCAGTTACCGGCTTTTGACATCTTCAAATAGCTGATCATGTACAGTGTATGTGATCAGTCATTTGGGCACTTAATGGCGGGAACGTACAGTGTAGATCTCCCGTAACAAAGGGGTTAGGCACTTACAGTCATCATGTTTCCAAACAGCTGTCTCTAACTCTCTCAGCTCTACTTTCCTGAACTTCCTGTCCAGTACAAGATCACAATGTACAGCACAGTCTACAGCAGCTGTCCACCTACTACCTTGGAGAAGGGAGCAGGGGGAAGAAGGAGGTGTCTTGCATTTCTGTGCCTGTGTGTTTTTCGGAGATAAACACAGCTTAATAGCACACAAGGGTGGCTCCATAGAACTCTGCAAGGGAAAAGAGCCACCCTAAAACAGGATATCAGGGCCATTGCTCATGGGACCAGTTGATTCTGCAGGAAATTAAACATTTTAAACATCAAAGAGCAGCATCAATTGTAAGTGATTTAATCAGCATTTGAAATAGCCTAAAAACCTTTTGGCATTAATATAACTTTAATTGCACATTGCTGTGGATTGCAATGCATGATTTATTGCAGGTCACTGTGTAATAATGAATGTGCAATAATGATTTGGTATGTAGAGATGCAGTTTAATGTGAATTGGCATGCATTTTGATTGAGTTCAATGGAAAAAAAGCATCTCGCCAAATCGTACAAGCGTGCTTCCAGCCTAATTGTTAGTCCACCCTAAATAGAAGGTGGATCGCTGTTTCTGTTTATTTCTTAATCATTTTTCTAAACATGTAATCCATGTTCAGTGCATAGCTCATTGGCTCCTTGCTCCTACTGCTTTGTGCACCATTGAGGTGGCCAGCTTATCTTGGATTGCACATCAATACTGCTTCACATTCCTTCATTATGGAGGAAAAGATCAGAGCTGTTCTGGATGGGACGGTCCCCCAAATGGTTGATGAACATGTTGAAGCGCTGTGTGTGGAAGTGTGTATCTAAGGTTGACAATGTTGCTCCTACATAGGAAGAACCTCATTAAATGTTGTCTCCCTAGGACAGGAAATACAGGAAACATGAAAGGTTCTTACTGGGTAGTGATGGGCCGAACGACCCCGTCTTCTGTTCAACATTCGAACTTTAGAACATGGAAAGTTCGAAGTCGAACTCAATGCAAGTCTATGCGGCTAGAACTCTGAAAATCAATTGTCTCCATTTTGAAGGCGTATATGAGTTATAAGATATATAAGTTATTAATATAAGCTTATATGTTATATAAGTTGTTGGCCATAAAAAGTGTATGGGGATTCAGGTGCAGCCCTGGGGGACAGGAATCAATGAAAAAAACACTTTCAAAAAATACAATTTTTAAAGGAGCAGTGATTTTAACATCACTTAAAGGGAAACAATAAAAATGAAAAATTCCTCTAAATATTATGCCTGGGGGTTCCCTTAAACTGCCTGTAAAGTGGCACATCTATACCATGTATAGAACCTGCTGCAGCAAAAATGACATTTATAAAGAAAGAAAATACATTTAAAAAGAAGAAAAAAAAAAGCGTGCAGTTTCCCCTCCCAAACAATACCAGACCCTTTAGGTCTGGTAGGAATGTTAGGAGGGACCCCATTTAAAAAAAAAGGCCCTTAAGGTCTGGTAAGAATATTAAGGAGGAACCTCACCCCCAAAAATGGGGGAAAAAAGACATGGGGTCCACCCTAAAATTCTATAACAGACCCTTGATCCGAGCACAGGCCTGGCAGGGCAGGAAAGGGGGAAGATGAGCGAGCAGCCCCCCTCCCTCCCTCCCATACTGGTTAAGCCCTCACGGGCAGGGCCCTCCTTACCATCTTGTCTTGAATTGTATTGAGATTGTAATGTCTTCCTTATATTGTAAAGCGCTGTGCAAACTATTGTCGTTATAAAAATCCTGTATAATAATACTGGGCCACATGCCCTCGGCACCCCCGTGTTGATGGGGACAAGGGCCTTTTCCCCACAAGCCCTGAGGCATTGGTTGTGGGGGTGCGGGCAGGGGGTTTATTCACATCAGGGTACCCCCTTTAATAAATGGGCACCCATATGCCCCCCCCCCCTTGTGAATGAGTAAGGAGTACCCATTCACTAAAGGGTTAAATCAAATTTTTTTTAAAAAAAGCCAGACTTTTGAAAAAATCCTTTAATTGAAAATGAAAAACAAAAGACAAGTTTTTGACAAGTCTTTTATAAAAAAAATGGATACACAAGGCACTGTGATAACAGCCCGCCAAACGTTCTGACAGTTTGACAGTTTGTGTGTTCGCTGAACACATGAACTGCCGATGTTCGAGTCGAACTTATGCTCGAATCGAACATCGAGCCCAACCCTATTACTGGTATGATCACCAGGTACAAATGAAGGATAAGTAAGGCTGGGCACACACCTTACAACCATCGCAAGATTTTTGTCTTGCGATGGTTGTAAGGTACTTAAAAAAACCGTACGATCTGCCTATCTTGCATAGGCAGATCGTACTTGCGATGATCTCAAACCATGCCCCCTGAGGGGCGGGCTTCCGATGACCGCAATGCCGAACGGGCAGTGTGCGCTTGCGCACACCGGCCTGTCTGGCTTTTATCTTACGAACATGCTACACGCCCGCCGAACATCGTACGATGCTTGGCGGGTTTGCAAACATGTTCGTAAGTTTAAAGTCGTGCGACCTTACAGTAGTAAAGGTCGCACGGCTTCCACACACCTTACGATAATTGTACAATCGCGGGATTTCCCGCGATTATCGTACGATTATCGTAAGGTGTGCGGGGACTTTAAGTCTGCAGAGAAATAAGAATAAACTCACAGCGGCTAATGGAGGGTAGGCTACCAGTTACTGATTTTTTAGGGGTTTAGATACTCTAACTCCTTTCTTGAAGGCATAAATAACTGTGATACAAGTATTTTTTTAAAGAGTAACTGGCAAGGGAAGATTGTGTGGTTATTGTTTATGTTTCTACACTAAGTGAAGCAAAGTATTTGTCACTTAAAAAAATCATATCCCATATACTCAATACAAAAATGCAGATGCCTAATCATTTATACTAGACATGTAACTCCGAAAAAAAGTTGTTTTGTTTCATTTCGGATCTATTTCGATTTTTATTTCTTTAATTTTTCCGATTTCAGATCCAAAATCCGATTTGGGTCTTTATTCAGATTTCGCATTCAAAAATCATTTTGTTATTCGGATTTCGGATCCATACGAATTTTCTTTTCGGAAAGATCCACAACAGGAAGCCACATGACTGTGTCTGGAATGCAACCAAGAACAGCCAAAAAAACCCATCTGATTGGCCAGAGAACAGTCACTGTCTGATTTAGTTTAGTTTTGAATTAATTTTGTACAGATCCAAATTTTCTTTAAAGGAACATTAGGATTAATTTGCATTCAGACGCATTGGAATTCGGTAATTTAAATGCGTCTGAATGTCGAATTTAACGAACTTCATATGAATATTCATGCGGAACTAAACAAAATGTACACGTCTAATTTACACATATCTGTATTATATTCAAACATATCCATCTAAAATGGATGCATTCTAAATACATTTCACAAATACATAAGATATATAGTCATATAAAATGCATTATGCTGCAACTTTTCTGCGCCTTGTTATGGGCCTTGCTTTCATTTCAAACTCAATTCCCCATTCTCTGTGACTGTGAATGGCCTTTTTCTAAAACAACACACTTATGCATGTGTTATAAATCCCAGTTCTAAATCCCGTGTTGTAATATCTCATTACACACCTCTGATATCTACAAAGCTCATGCAGAGAAGCTGAAAGCTAATTGATGCTGGTTGCTTACCATCTGCACAAGCTGGAAATTAGGCACCCAACACCCACCACTTATGGGAAATAGCAAACACATGAGTATTTGTTTCTAATCTTTTCATTTTTTATGCTTTAATTGTCACTTGTTTAACTATTTTCTGGAAGAATAATCTTGCCAGTAATCTTGAGGGAGATGGAATCCCTCACAGAATTAGCTGACGGACACACAGCTTGTCAAGAGCCCCATCCCTCTTCTCACATCAGGAAACAACACCTATGCACAGTTCCATGGGGGTGTCAAATCATTTATATAAACATTTTCTATCTTAAAAAAAAATATTTATAGAGGTTAATCTATTCTTAGATCTAAAAATGATCAATCAGTAATGGTTGCTTTTTAAGGCAAGCACTGATTTACTAAAGATGCTTTTTAAGCCAAGCACTGATTTACACAAACAAAAGTTTATTTTTTCGTGGATCAAAAGCAAATTCCTGTTCACTTTGAATACCCAGTTGTGCAGATGCTTTTCACCTGACTGAATAACTGAAATGAATAGTCTCACAGTGAACATTCTCAACTTTTTTAGTAAATTAGCCTCAATGTGTTAACCTCTTGCCGTCCGCCCGTAGTAAAAAAACGGACGGACGGCACTGCAGCATCTGCGGGTTGCCGTCTCCAGACGGCAATTTTTTTTCTGCTCGCGCGCGCCCCCTGGCGGGCACGCACGGGCAGAAAAGACCCGCTAAATGCACACACCCGTTACCGGGTGTTTCACATATAGGCGATCGGTCCATAGCCCGCCGATCGCCTATATGTGCTCGTTCGCGGCACCCCCGCGCCCGGTCGGCGCTTCCGTTTTTTTTTTTTTTTTTCCCCTGCCCCCTCACCTTGATTCCCGGGATCCGCTGCCCCATCTTGGATCCCGGGACCGGCTCCGAGGGCGTCAGGAGGAGGAGGACGGGAGATCAGCTCCTTGCTGATCCCCGTCCGGGCTGTGAATGCAGAAGTGATGTGTGTTACATCACTTCCGCATTCACCTGTCAGTCATCTGGAGAGAGAAGAAGCTGATAAAGCAGATCTCTGCTTTATCAGCTTCTTTTGGGGTCCATAGGTGATATTAGGGGTCCTAGAGACCCCTAATATCTCCATAAAGAGGACCTGTCAGTGTGCCTTTGCTATTATATAGGGGGTTGTTATCCCCCTATATAATAGCAATAACAATAAGTGCAAAAAAAAAAAAAAAAATAAAAAAAAAGAAAAGTAACACATAAAAAAATAAAATAAAATAAAAGCCACATATAAAAAAAGGGGAAAAAACCCCCCCAAAATGTTTAACTCCCCCACCCCCACGTTTACGCGCCTATAAACGTAAATACGCGTCCGGTGCCCCAGCGCGCAAAAATTACAATTGCGCTACACATGTTACATATCGCCGCGAACGTCGCAGTGAGAGCAATCATTTTAGGGCCATCAATCACTGATAACACTAAACTGATGAGCGGTAACAGCTTTTAAAGCGTCGCCTATGGCCAATTTTGGGTATTATCGTTTTTTGAGGTTTCGCGCGCGCACGCAATTTTAAGGCTTGACATGTTTAGTGTCTTTTTACCCGACGTGACCCCATCTTTTATATTTTACCAAAAAATTGGGTAATAATAAATGTTTTATCATTTAATATAGGGGAAACTGTTTTTTTTTTTAAATTTCGGTAATTTTTCCTTAATATAGTAAAAAAATAAAACCCCCAGTGGTGAATAAATACCACCAAAAGAAAGCTCTATCTGTCCCCAAAAAAGGGTATAAAATTCATTTCAGTACAGCGCTGCATGACGGAATAAATGTCAGTTAAAGTACCGCAGCGCTGAATACTGAAAAATGGCCTGGATGGGAAGGGGGTTTAACACCGCGGATGTCAACTGGTTAATGAAAAAAATGTTTACTATTATTATTATTATACAGGATTTATATAGCGGCAACAGTATGCCCAACACCTTAAGCCCTCGTTCACACCTGAACGTTTTGTTGCGCGTTCTACGCTCGAAGAACACTCTACAAAACGCTCCAAAATATAAATTGCATTGGAGTCAATGGACTCGTTCCCACCTTGCCGTATTTCCGCCCGTCCCGAACGCGCTACAAAACCGCCCACGCCTGAAAAGGTACAGGAGCTTCTTTGCGGCGTATTGGCCCGTTTTGTAGCGCGTTCGTGCCCATAGACTTCGACGGGAACGGGCAGAAATGAGTGTTGAGCGTTTTTAGCCGCAGAAATCGCGCATAGAACGCGCGTTCCGCACATGGCTACAGACCACTCCCATCCTGCATAGAGTTGTTGAGAAGAACAGAAGATGGAGGATTCAAGTTCATGTGGTCTCCTTGATTCTGAGGCATTTATACGCCTTGTGCAGGGAAGACCATGTCTCTATGACATGAGACATGCAAATTATAAAAACCGAGGAATCAGGCAACGTTCCTGGCTGGAGATAGGAGAACTAACCTGGCCTGATTGGGATACCTTCCCCAAGCAAGTAAAAGAGGCAAAAGGTACATGTCAGCAATGCTTTTATATGTTGATAAGTTTCTTGCAGAATGCATGCACTGTTGTTATGCGCCATGCGTGCATTGTTTGCATATGACTTGGGTTCATTATTTCTGTGTAACATGCGTGCATGTCTGCTATGTTTTAATGCAGAATGCATGCAGTGTGTATTGACATTTGCACATTTTTTTCCATTTGACATGTGTGCAGTGTTATGTCCCATGCGTGCAGTCTTTTTATGTCACATGCGTGCAGTGTTTTTATGTCCCATGCGTGCAGTGTTTTTATGTCACATGCGTTCATTGATTTTATGTCACATGCGTGCAGTGTTTTTATGTCCCATGCGTGCAGTGTTTTTATGTC
>NW_017307116.1:1116-4462 GCF_000935625.1 Nanorana parkeri | reverse complement strand
CACACACACCCATGCAACATCAGCACCACCCATCAACATGGCACCCACGTCTACATTCCCCTTATGTGTATCCCTCCACCAGCCTGGCACATAGCTCCTCCACCTACACACAACAACCAGCTGGCTATTCCACAAGTGGAATGAGGGAGGACATTCAGGTGGATGAGCCTAATTTTGAGCTCCCAAATTACAGAAATTTATGATTTTGACCTTGAAAAGTCCGTATTTCCATATCTGAGTATAGGCACCATTTTGAGTTTCTTCTCCTGCCCGGTTCAGCAGGATAATGTTTATATGCCTTTGTTGGCTGAGGTTTATATTTATAGTAAAATTTTAGGACAATTTAACAATGAGTTTGTGTGGTTTTATTGGGGGTTTGAGATGACTTTTTAAGCTATGTTTAGGATTTGGTTAAAGAAGGTTGTGTTATATGGAGGAGGCTAACACATGCCTTACGTCAGCATGCATATAAAAAAAAGACACCTAAGTTAGAACAGCACAACATATTCTATTTCATATAAATACCACTTGAAAACAGATTATAATTGAGTTAAGGAGGGGTAATGTCACAGATCAGCGTTGATCCGTTATTTGTAGTTCCACAAACCGGTGTAGCTCACAGATTGTATCTCCCAGCTCGCTCCATGAGCAAATCGCCACGTGAGAGTGTATATATGAACTTTCCCAGCTCGCTCCATGAGCAAATCGCCAGGTGAGAGTGTATATATGAAATTGGTGAGGGTGATTGATATACACTAATTTATATTTATAAATTAGTACACATAAATAATGTCATACCTACACCCGCTGATAATCGCAGAGAGAAGACATTTTATCATATACTCTATTTATGCTTCTTTAAGCCAATATTTAATTGGCCAATATTTAATTGGTTTATAATTCTACAAAGGAGTGATATAGTGAACTTACCGCAAAGTTATTATTAGTCTTTCCGGTGGTGAAATGCTGTCTCGCATAAAGGTGTCCTGACGTTCCAACTGTACCAGCAGCAATCCGAGTACCTCCTCAAAACTGTAAATATATATATATATAGGTTTGTGGTCACTACTAGCAAATACATGAACAACATATACATATATTCCATTACAAACAATGATGCCACGTACATGGGACAGAACAACAATAAGCATAACAATTGTTTATGTACTAACCTATTTATGGACATGCGGGTAAAACTGAAGAACTTGTCCTCATGTCCACGGAGTGGCTATTACCGGTTGACTATTACCGGATGGACCCAGAAACGTCGCCTGCGATCCCTCCTTCTCCATAATCAATCCAAAATCACAACTCTCACAACTCTTTTCTGCACAAAAGACACCGCAGGGTCTTTTGCATACAGGAAAGGGAAATGCAGGAAATGCTCAGGAAGTCTTTTTCATTGGACGCTTGCGGAAAGACAGGAATTCTTCTTCATTGGACACCTCTGTTGTCGCTCCAAAAAGCGCTCCAAAACGCGCGTGCGTCGCGCGTTTCCAATGTACAAAAACGCGCTAAAATCGCGCTTTAAAACGCGCAAAACGCCGGGTGGAAAACGCGCATATGACGCGCTTATGAAAAACGCCCAGGTGTGAACGCAGGGTTAAATATAAGGAGGATATTACAGTTACAATTTAAGTCAAGACAAAACGGTTAGGTACACCATTAAAGTGTCACATATTTTCAGATAAAAGCTATCAAATGTAAAATACTAGTTGGGCACAGCATAGGAAATGGTTTTAAAAAATAAACTGTATTTGAGAGAATCTTTGAATAGATTTCCAAAGCTGTCAGTGCTTATGGTCATATTGTATACACAGCTGTAACAAACCGACACCAGTCATCCACAAGGCATGTTCTTTGCAAACAAAACAGCTTATCAATTTTTTGGTATAAGGCAATGACAAAACAGATGCTAGCAGCAGGGAAGACTGACAGGCTGGTAAATTCCCTCAAAGCCTCTTTTAGGTTTTCAAAAGAGGGTTTTCATTGCAGTCTTATGCCATCTCCTTTTGAGATGCACATACCTGATAAATAAAACAATGTATGATGAGGATTGTACATACTTATCAGTACATGCAGTGATCCATCCCGCACCCGGTGGCCTACTGAAGCGCATGGGCTAAGAGGTTGGGTCACCCCTTTTTGTAGCTGGGGAACATGTCACCAAATTGTGATGTCTGGGCCTCTCAGGTTATGCATGGCCATGCGCCCCACAACAGCACGAACCTGGTTCATTTATTTCTGGTTCCAGGAGAGTGGCAAAGTCCTCTATGTCCTGTCCAACACCCCCAGGGTTACAGAAAGAAGCCAGCACACCTGCCCTCACTGTATTCCGGACACTAAATTGATATGAATACGTAGTTTCTTTGCACCACATGGCATCACATGTCATCCCAACTTGCTCAATAACGGAATATGCAATATCCTTGCTTTTCTGTTTTTCTTTACTAAAAGTAATACACTGCTTTACAGGGTCCACATATTGGTGAATTGTGCAAATGTATGCTGATGTCAGGTATGAGTCACCAGTGATACAGATTTGAATCCTTAGTCATAAGCTCATTTTGTCCATATATCTGAATAGTCCCAGAGCTGAGGTCCTCAGAAGGTAAATAATAGTAGGAGCCCATCTTAAAGGTAGGAAGTAGGTGTAGCCCATGAGTGGGTGTTGTTAAATAGGCATTGTTAAAAAGTGGCAGGCTTAATCTTAGTCAGTATAGGAAAGCAGGGCCAGATTGAGGACAATATTGTTTGATCACATAAGCTTTCATTCATTGTTTCAGTAACAGTATAGTCAAACCTACCTGCAACCCACTGTTAATTTTTCACGTTATGAAACAAAAATTGTTCATATGTAACAGAAGTTTGTCAATTATCATAAAGGACACTTTCTGAGTGGTATTTGAATGCTCTCCCCATGTTTGCTTGGGTTTTCTCCTTTACAAAAACAAACTTCTAGGTCTATTGGACTTCTGAAAAAATTGTTTCCAGAGTATGTATGTATGTTTGTTGATCATAATTGGGATTTTAGATGGTAAGCGCCTTAGGGCAGGTACAAATGTGAAGGATTGTATATTTTCTTTAAATCCCTGTGCAAAATGTTGGAGCTACATAAATAATGGAAATAGGTAAAACTTCTGAAACATCATGGCTGCTAATATTTTTTACTTAAGATATTTTTTATATCATTATATATAAATGATATATATTAGGGATGCACCGATACCGATACAAGCATCGGTATCGGCGGCGATACCGAGTATTTGCATGAGTACTCGTGCAAATACTCCAAAACATAAAACGAGTACCTGTGCCGCGTCCGCCATCTTCAGGGACCCGGATC
>NW_017307116.1:0-270 GCF_000935625.1 Nanorana parkeri | reverse complement strand
ACTTTGTGCTGCATGTCGGGGGGGTGTCTCTGTGGGCTGTATGACGGGGGCAGACCCGCCCACAACCAGGGTCCAGGAAGCCCCCACTTACCACCAGGCTAAGGTTAGGTGACACATTTTTTAAAAATAAAATCCGGGGGACATTTTTAAATGTCCCCCGGGAACATAAAATAAAACTTTTTTTTTTTAATACTACTAACCTGATTCCTGGATCCAACAAGTGTAGCCCCCCGTCTCCCACGCTGTTAGAAGTTTCATACAGCGTGTGCT
>NW_017307115.1:753762-754167 GCF_000935625.1 Nanorana parkeri | reverse complement strand
AAATGGAAAAAAGGGCCTCAGTCATGAAGGGGTTAAATTAAAATAAAATCTAATAAAAAAATGTTTAAAAGTCCCCTAAAATGTTGGGGTTTAATAAGGAGTTGCGCTAATATTGCGCAACATAATGATTTGCAACTGCCACCATTTTATTCTACAGGGTCTCGGCGTTCAGAAAATATATAATGTTGGGGGGTTTTACGTCATTTTCAGGCCTAAAAGGTTGTCATCATTCAGATCATTAATCGAAGGGGCGGCTCACCCCAAAAGCACCATGCCATGCGTTTAGCACACGCGATATCATACAGCGCACCTAGCACGCTGTGCCATGCGCTAGGTGTATGGCATTGCAAGTCGTTTGAATGGCGCCCCCAATAAACCTCACAGTGGCCATGCGTCGCAGCCAAA
>NW_017307115.1:752412-753673 GCF_000935625.1 Nanorana parkeri | reverse complement strand
TTCCCCAAATTAAAGGTGAACCCCGAGAAAAGACACGGGTGGGGGGACATTCATACATGTGACCCGATAAGCCTATTACAGAGCTTAGTGTGGAAGGAAGAAGCAGCACAACTGAACTGGTTTATATGCCAACAAGAAGCCGCTGATAGGAGAGAGCAGAGTGACCATGAAGACCTGGGCTCAGAGGAAGTGGAATGAACCACAAACCTGCTAAGAGCGAGCTCATCATTCGGCTGCTTCTCCCGTCACCGTCCGGGCGCAGGGTGGAGGAGGGGCGATCCGGGGCAGAGAGTTGGTGGAGGTCGGGTTGCGCTTTGTGTGGCGAGTCTCTGAACTCTACATACAGGATCAGAGGCTCGGGTCCCATGTAACCTGGCGTGCGAATGATTCCTCCCATCCTGTAACACGTCTGTACCCGAGGCCGCGCACGGCCCCTGCAGCACAGCGGTCACCGGTGCAATGCTCTGCGGGCTTCACCGCAAAGACGAGCACGTGCCCCCCGGACTGTAAGATCGATGTCGCTGCATTCCTACTCCTCGGAATAGGTGCACTGCGCCTTTAACTGCAGAAGGAAAACCAGGTCTCCGGCGTTGCCAGACGGGACTGTGCTAGGGGGCAGAGCTGTGTACATCTCAGGAGTGGATGGACATAGAAATCCATTGACAGGTGGCGAGCAGGTAGAGGTAAACTCCGCCCCCTCCAGCAGCTGAGGTGTAATAACCAATCCCATGAGGCATTGCAAACCTGACAACCCCACACGCATGACTCCCAGAGGCAGTGTCCCCGCAGCCGGAGGTCCGGAGATTGTTGGGGAGATTCCCTGCGCAGTGATGCGCTCGCCACTCCCACTTGTACATTCCCACCATGACAGAACGCACAACACACACAGAGCCCTCCGCAGCGTCTTACAGGAACGACGCCGACAGACAGGAAATGACGACAAATCTTTCCGATCGGTTTTAAAGATTTTTTTTATTCAATGAGACGAAACAAAGAAATCATTTCAGGTTCTTGGCGTTGTTGGCCTGCATCTTCTTCATCCCTTTCTTGTTGTGCTTCTTCGCAAAACGCATGTTCCTCA
Source organism: Nanorana parkeri (assembly GCF_000935625.1). Taxonomy (NCBI): domain Eukaryota; kingdom Metazoa; phylum Chordata; class Amphibia; order Anura; family Dicroglossidae; genus Nanorana; species Nanorana parkeri. The sequence continues at coordinate 752,592 of NW_017307115.1, read as the reverse complement.
TGAACTTGGGATCAACCTGAAACACAAAACACGCGAGCGGTCAGTGAGCGCCGGCACCGCCGAGAGACCGACAACGAGACCGACTTCATCCAGAAGAGGAAACTTCCCAAATCTGACCCCACAGAATATCCCGATATCCCCTCCCCCAACAAGATCAATACAACTATCAATATTTTCCCA
>NW_017307115.1:744756-752374 GCF_000935625.1 Nanorana parkeri | reverse complement strand
ATGGAGTCTGCACAGAGAGCAAGGTGTCAGGGGCCCTCATTGCAAAACAGTTAGTAAGGGGCCCCTCCAGCACCATAAGCAGAGACACAGACAGGTGAACCCTATACAGAAAGGGGCCCTCAGAGCATAACTCTCCCTGATGTGGGGGCCCCACTGCCATAAGCAGCCAATAGCAGTCCCAGACATGACCAGAAGCAGTATGCGAGGCCCCTTCCCGGAGACATGCACCCCCAGTCTGAGGGCCCCAATATCAGGACTGTATGGGGGGGCCTGCTCCCCGATGTAAGCGCAACAGACATCATGATCAGAGCAGTATGGGGCCCCTCAGTGGAGAGCTGCACCTCCAAATATGAGGGCCACAGACATCATGATCAGAGCAGTATGGGGCCCCTCAGTAGAGAGCTGTACCTCTATATACGAGGGCCACAGACACCATGATCAGGGCAGTATGGGGCCCCTCAGTGGAGAGCTTCACCTGTTAATATGAGGGCCACATACACCATGATCAGGGCAGTATAGGGGCCCTTCAGTGGAGAGCTGCACTTCTAAATAAGAGGGCCACAGACACCATGATGAGGGCAGTATGGGGCCCCTCAGGGGAGAGCTGTACCTCTATATACGAGGGCCACAGACACCATGATCAGGGCAGTATGGGGGCCCCTCGGTGGAGAGCTGTACCTCTATATACGAGGGCCACAGACACCATGATCAGGGCAGTACGGGGGCCCCTCAGTGGAGAGCTGAACCCTCAAATCTAAGGGGCCAAAACAATAGAGAGCAGGAGGAGCTCACAGAGTGTCTGGGGGGTCGCACTACTTAGATCCCTCTCTCTATGCTCCTCCCGGGGTGATCCTACAAATACCCCGCCGAACTGCCCCCCCACACCCCCGCCTATCCCACTGACCCGCATCTGCCCCTCTCCCCGGCTTCCCCGGACAGGATTCCCCCGGATTACCCGGCCCGAGCTGCACTCACCCTGCTATCCGTCTGGACCAAACCGGAAGAGAAAGAGAACGCGGGGCACGCCGGGTAAGAGAACGTCAGGAGCAGCTCGTAATGCCTTCCCCCGGAACTCGGAGAGAAGAGCAAAGGTTCCGCCTCTGTTCTCTTCCCCTCTCATAGAGAATCGCCATCAATTGCAGCAAAATGATGACTTATTGTTACATTTATTTATAATTCTATGAAAATAAAACAATTATCAGATGACTGATATATATATTATTTACTGTTATTTATTTTTACTACAGAAATGTAACTTATCACAATTATTATTATTTATTGTTACTACTGTAGAAATATAACACCTATTCAGCTTATGCTGTCCTGTGTCCTGTGCTCTGTGTCCTCCCCCTCAGGACAATTCCTATTTGTATACAGAGTGAACGCTGACGGACTGGCTGTCACGTTCATCCGTTGGCTTCATTTCTTTCTTCTATCAGATCAGTGATCGGGAGTCCTGCGTCCTGACTGAAAACTTCCCAATTATTTGTATCTCATTCTTACATGTTCGCGTCATTTTCAGTCTTTTCAAATCTGCTAAAGCCTTGATTCTCAACTGGTGGGTTGTCACCCCGTGTTCAGCGGGTCGCCACGTGCCTTCCACTTTTCTAGGCGAGAGACTCCTCAGCCTCCCCCTAGCGCAGCACTGTCAGTTCTCACGCCAAGCAGCCATTCAAAATATGCTGCCCGGTGCCGAGTGTCAGCTTGAGGTGGGTTGGGGGTATGGCCGCGAGAGGGAGCTCCATCCACTGGAGTGGAACCTCAGCATGGGGTCCAGTGTGGGGCTGCTGTGCTGTGATGGAGCTCCATCTATACGTGCGTTGCTTGTACATCTCCCTCTCATGTCCTGTAGAGGTGCCTGGACCAGAGTGATGTCACATTCTGGATCCCGGCACCTCTACAGGGTGCGCAGGGGAGCTGTACCAGCAATGCACATATGGATGGAGCTCCGTCACAGCACAGCAGCCCACACTGGACTCTAGGCTGAGGATCCACTCCAGTTCTCGTAAGGTGGGAGGAGACTGGGGGGATCTTATAAAATAAATAAATTTTTTGGGTTTGTATGAGTGTGGTAGTTGTAGAGAATGTCTGGGAGTGTGTGAGATTGTGTCTGTCAGTGTTTTTGAGGGCCGTTCACACTAGTACAGTGCGTAAATCGAACAGTCCCGTACCATGCAATTACTCATACTACGTGTTCTGGTGCTGGAGGTGCGTTGCGTTGCCTTTCATTTGAATGGCACCCCAAATGCACCTCCCACCCACAGCCCGATCGCCCGCACCGTAATGCGCGCTACCGCAATGCCGTAAGTTCCTTCGCAGTGTGACTTGGGCCTCTACTTAATGACCGAGGACAGATGTGGGTCTGGTGGTTCTGTCCATCCGGCCCTGAGATTTACACAGCACAGCCTTTTCTGGCAGGGCAGGATTTGCCTCTACCTGCAGGTCCTGTCCCTCCCCCAGCCTGTGGTGGGTCAGTGAAAGGAGGAGCAGCAGACTGACCAGCCCACTTCTCTGTCACGCTGCTATCTCCTCCTATCAGCACGCCCCTGGTTATTTATTTGTTTCAATTCCAGTTCACTGTTATGCCCATCTGTTAAAGGCACAGTCCATGTGTTACACCTCTCACGTTCATATTTCGGGTGTTTTATGAAGCACGGTCACACACACCATCACTAAAACCTAAACCTCCCCTACCGTGCCCTTACCTGAATGGCGGGGGGGTGCATCTTCTAATTATTCAAATTTACTGCAGCTGTGGCTCCGCCCACCCAGCCGTATCCTCCGGGTTCACATACAAGGAATTCCTGCTACTCCCAGCTGCCAAAGCGCTCCTCCCTCTTCAGGGTCTGTAGTGCGGCCCCATAACGGCAGACACATCCCTCCGTACAGAGCCGAGGAAGGGGGAAAACATGGAAACGGTTCATGCGCTGCACCCGCAACCCCCTGAGTACGGGTGCGATGCTCTGCAGGCTTCGCTGTACATCGGTCATTAGTTCAGTGTTGCTGCATCTGCTTTTGGAAAAAAGTGTACTGCCTCTTTAAATATAATATTGAAAGTGTTTTCTTATATCAGCCCCGACGAGGGCAACAAAAACACTTATTGATCCTGCCAGAAATCTTCTGTGCTGTGTAGTCTCTGCTGCACTGTTATCAGTTACACCCAGATCTCTGAGGACTACAGAACACACACCCATTGTGGAAGTAGGAAAAGGCTTTCTGTAGTCCCATCCTAGAATTACGCCGCTCCTCCATACATACAGTGCAGTGATTGAGCGTTGTCACCCTAGGACAGGAAGTGTGTAATGCTCAGGATTACCGGGTGAAAGTAAAGAAACAAAACAAATGCAGGCACCACATTGCTGTGCTGCGATAGGTTACAGTTTTGCTTGTGGGTTTAGATACATTTTAAGGGGTGTGTATGTGTTGTAACAAGGACACTCCACTGTAGTCCAGGTAAGTCAAGGAAACACAGTTTATTGAAAGGGCAAACACAAAATAGCTTGAAACAGCAACATACGACAGTCTTTTAGCTTCGCTCGGTAGCTTTCCACAGCTTCAAGACACTCACGCTTGCTCACCCCTCGTGAGCCCTCACTCTGCTCTCTTAGCAGTCTGTCCGACAGGTCCCTGGGGTCACCGACCTTCCTGACCTCTCCCAGCCACCCCTGGCTGTTCCGTGTGCGTCCAGCACGCACCCGAGTTTGTCTGTGTGCTCCCTGCACACACAACTCCAACACTCTCCTGAGCACTGGGCTGGCTTTCTGATAAGGCTGCTCTCAGCCACCTGATTAGCCCAGGCTGGTCAATGGCAACACCTGGCCCCAGGACTGGAGATCTCATCCCACCCAGAGCTCTACGAAATCTCCAGAGCTCCAGATCCCAGCTACAAATAGGAAAACCTGGACAGACCTGAAAAGCCAGGTTCTTCCTTATAACGTGTTTCACATTCTGGACCCTCTCAGCCCCTCTGGCTGAGAGTCCTGGGTGCCAAAGTCGCCATCCTACACCGTGGCATTGGCTTACACTGCCACAGTGTATATATATATATATATTTCATAGAGTCATCTGCCATACAAATGTCTCTGAATGTTCATTCTGTGCCTATGGATACACAAAACAAATGTTCTTTATAGGCCTAATGCATTGTAATGTCATCTTGTAATACTGCAATATGACCACTAGATGGAGCTGAGGAGCAGTGACAATGAACACTCTTTTTTTGCGCTCCTCGGCTCCATCTAGTGGCCATCTAATGTAAAAGCGCCACTTTCCAATGAACAAAATGGAAAGTAAATGAACAGAAGAGAAATACAAATCCAATCAATATTTGGTGTGACCCCTCCCCTTTGCCTTCTTCCAATCAATATTTTGGTGTGACCCCCCCTTTGCCTTCTTCCAATCAATATTTGGCTCATCCCCTCCCCCCTTTTCCGTCCAGTCAATATTTGGTGTGACCCCTCCCCCTTTTCCTTTTTCCAATCAATATTTGGTGTGACCCCCCTTTGCCTTCTTCCAATCTATATTTGTTTCATTTCCAATCAATATTTGGAGTGACCCCCCCTTTACTTGCACACAGGTGCTGAAGGAACTCGGCAGGTAGGTTGTTCTGGGTGCATCTCGGAGGACTAACCTCAGATCTTCAGTCTCTTCCTGTCATCCCAGACAGACCGCATGATGGTGAGATCCGGGCCCTGTGGGGGCCAAACCATCACTTCCAGGACTTCCTGTTCTTCTTTACACTGAAGATAGTTCTTAAAGCCGACCTTTACACTCAAAAATCTAATCCCACCAATGCGCCTCCCCTCTCTCTGTATGACGACACGTCAGGTGACTGCGAAACACTTACACTCGCAGAGCGTTCACTTCCTGCTTTGAAAGGGCAAAATGGCTTCAGTTTGGCAAAGCGACGCACGCTGGGATCGCCTCGTCATCGGCAGAGCATTGCCGGGAGATCTCATCTGTAATCTCACGGGATCTCCTGGAAAGGCGTTTCCCTCCCCCGATGTGCACGGTCACATGTCCTAGTCACATGTGCCAGACATTCAGGAAGTAAAAGGAGAGCTGGTAGCCTGCCCTCAGTAAACATGGCCGCTGTGAGAAGACTGGTGGAAGAAAAGAGAAATAAGCAAATACAAAGCTGGCAATGATCTAGGAGAGGGGGGTGGCCAAACTCCGCCCCTCCAGCTGTGGGGTGAAACTACAAATCCCATGAAGCATCTCTCTCCGGGAGTCATGTCTGTGAGAATCTTGCAGTGCCTCATGGGATTTGTAGTTCCACCCCGCAGCTGGAGGGGCGGAGTTTGGCTGCCCCTGATCTAGAAGTATCTGTGTTTGCAGATTGTCATCACTGAACATTTCTAAAGGTGTCTTTGTTGTCATTTTAAAGATCCGGGTGAAGGTCGGCTTTAATGACACCGGCTGCATGTTGGGGGTGGTTGTCCTGCGGAAGAACACATGTGCAGCCAATCCCGCGCCTCCCTGATGGTACGGCACGATGGAGACGTATATCTGCTTGTATTCCTCAGCATTGATCCTGACCAAATCTCCGACAACATTGGCAGTATTGCAGCCCCGGACTCGCAGGGAACCTCCACCTAGGGTTGCCCCCAGTCCGGGATTCACCCGGACAGTCCGGGTTTTGAACGCTGCGTCCGGGTTTCATGGCAGCAGAAACCCGGACACATGTCAGGCAGACAGGGGGCAACCAAAATTAAGATAGGGGCTACTGCCCCCCCCCCCGAAAATAGTGTCCACTGTGATATTTACACAGTGGCGTCACAAGGGGGGTGCGGCCCGCACCCGGGTGACACCGTTGGGAGGGGTGACACCAAAATGACTCACAGTCATTTTGGTGTCACCCCCCTCTGAAAAGTCGGGCGCTCGGTCATGGACAGTATCAGGAGAGAGGAGGGGACCTGGCGGCATACCTCATCCAGCCGGGTGACCGTCCTCTCTCTGCCGGCATCCATCACCAAGATGGCCGCCGGCAGGTATCAGCATACTGACGCGCGTGCGCGATGACGTCTGGGCGGGGTGACACTCGTTTACCGCTCCGGGTGTCGCCCAGCCTCGGGACGCCCCTGTATTTACATATGAAGAACCCACGACTCGTTCTCCCCCCAAAAAATGTCCGCGCGTCGCTACGGTGTTCGGGTTTCACTTGAAGGAAAGGCGGCAGCTCTACCTCCGCCATGCTTCACAGTCGCTGCAGACGCTCATCATCGCCCCGCTCTGCAGCCCTCCGCCTCCCGCCACAGCCAAATATTTCACCTTGTGACTCCTCAGTCCAGAGCAGCGGCTGCCATTATTCTGCACCCCGGTTCCTCTGGTCTCCCCGCACAGTTCAGTCGCTGAGCCTCGTTTCGGAGGTTTGGGCCTTTTTGGCCGCATTTCCATTGAAATCATCGATAAAAAAAATCAACTATTAACACTTTTATTTCCGAATTCAGTCTCACTTTACAGCATTGCAGCACAGCTGCCGAAAACGTTTGCACAGTACTATGTACATATACAGTGTGGATAGACAGATATAGACACTGATGGCCCGGAGCGCGGGGCGGTGGAAGAAGGTGGCCGGGTCTGAGGTACATCATGTGGATGGCCTGGCGTGTCACTTACCTGGGGAGGGGATGGCACCAGGATGCATTATGGGAAGAAGACAAGATGGCGGAGGCAGTGTGATGGGCAATGTTCTGCTGGGAAACTTCCTGCCATTCATGTGGAAGTCGCTCTGACACGTAACACCGACCTGAACATTGTCACTGACCGAGTCCACGCCTCCCTGGAGACAGTGACCTCTCTCAGCAGGATAATGCGCCCGGCCACGCTGCACACATGGGGGAAGAATGGTTTGAGGAACACGAGTCTGAGGTGATGACTCCGCCTCCAAATTCTCCAGATCTCAGTCCAATCGATCATCTGTGGGACGTGCTGGAAGAACAAGTCCGATCCATGGAGGCCGATCACCTCACAACTTACAGGACCTGCTAGTGACGGCTCGGTGCCAGATAACACAGCACACCTTCAGAGGTCAGTGGGGTCCATGTGTGGAGGGGTCAGGAGAAGGGGGACCTACTCAATATTAGGGGGGTCATCCAGATACCACAGCACACCTTCAGAGGTCAGTGGGGTCCATGTGTGGACAGGTCAGGAGAAGGGGGACCTACTCAATATTAGGGGGGTCATCCAGATACCACAGCACACCATCAGAGGTCAGTGGGGTCCATGTGTGGACAGGTCAGGAGAAGGGGGACCTACTCAATATTAGGGGGGTCATCCAGATACCACAGCATACCTTCAGAGGTCAGTGGGGTCCATGTCTGGAGGGGTCAGGAGAAGGGGGACCTACTCAATATTAGGGGGGTCATCCAGATACCACAGCATACCTTCAGAGGTCTATGGAGTCCATGCGTCGAGGGGGTGCTCAGTATTAGGGGGGCGGTCATGTCATGTCTGTACACACACGCACACATACATGTTTCTCACGTGTACCCGTGTTGTGTGTCGTGTAATGAAAACCTCCGGCAGCTTTCGTAGAGAAAAATATGTTTATTTGTAGTATAAACAATCATCGCTCCTCGTTCATCCTGCGGATCGGAAGCCACATGACCACAACGCC